>NW_020837958.1:5516538-5586628 GCF_003676395.1 Aethalodelphis obliquidens | reverse complement strand
GTAAGGTGGTGGAGCTTCGCTGTAAGGTGATGGAGCTTCGCTGTAAGGTGGTGGAGCTTCGCTGTAAGGTGGTGGAGCTTCGCTGTAAGGTGGCGGAGCTTCGCTGTAAGGTGGCGGAGCTTCGCTGTAAGGTGGTGGAGCTTCGCTGTAAGGTGATGGAGCTTCGCTGTAAGGTGATGGAGCTTCGCTGTAAGATCATGGAGTGGCAAGTAAACCACATGACTGCCGATGTTTTGGGATCTGGAGGAAGGCAGAAGGCCATAGAGCTCATCATTCAAAATATAGGCTTTAATTGCATTTTCCTCTCGTCTGTGCCTGTGTTTCCATGTCTAGAGCTTCAGTTTCCTCAGAGGATAAATCTCCCTTCTCTAGCTCGGGCAGGGAAGAAGAGTAGTTTTCTGGCTGAGTGGGTAGGTGATGGGGAGGCCTGTGCCCTGAGTCCGTCGCTGCTCCTTACAGATATTTTAACTAGTCCTCCTGTTTTCAGCCGCCTCCTCTTACTCACAAGGGCCCACTGAGCCTTTGTGGGGCTACAGTTGGGGCTTGCTTGCCTTGTTGCTCCCCCTACCCTCCGCCCACCTTTTGGTACTTGGGTTTCAGCTCTCCCTCTCCTGTGCTGTCATCACTTCTCCAGCCCCTTTCCATCTTTCAGAAACACATTCACGCTGCTCATCAGCTGCTGTCTCTGCTCCCATTTCGTTGTCTGGGTAGATTTATATCTATTAACTGCACTTTTATATGTATATCTATATATATCTATTAACCCACTTTAGTGGGTTTGGGGAGGGAATGAAGATAAATGCATGTGTTTAATCTGCCATGTTTGACCAGAAATCTCTTCTCAGCTGCAAAACTTCTCTGCCCCTTGTTCAGGGGTATCAGAGCCAAACTTAATTAAAGAGCATCAGCACAGATTTTGAGGGAAAGACTTTGAACAGTTGCTTGGCCCTTGGATTGGTCATGGGAAAGGCCATCAGATCTCCCATGTTCAGGTTTATTGGTGACGCTGGGAAAGAGATCAGCCTCATTGTTACTAGATCCCTCTCTGACCCACATTCATGTGCTCTCTTGCAGAAATGGGGCAGTGTGAGCAACCCGCTCTTCCTACCACTGATACCACCACAGTCTCAAGGTTTCACGGCCATCGTCCTCACCTACGACCGAGTGGAGAGCCTCTTCCGGGTCATCACTGAAGTGTCCAAGGTGCCCAGTTTATCCAAGCTGCTGGTCGTCTGGAATAATCAGAATAAAAACCCCCCAGAAGGTAAGAAGGGAGGGGAGACAGTGCATTCAGGAAAGGCCTGGTTTGGGCGTTAGCGAACCCCGCAGCTGGGTCGATATTTGGATGGCCAAATGATTTGCATCCTTTGGTTTAAAATGAATTTTCCTGCTCTGTCAACAGTAATGCCATTTCTGAGACAGCATGACCCCGGTTTTCTCAATCATCCCATCCTTGTTCTAGGGTGGCCCGTTTAACTCTAAGCCCACGGCCTGCTCTGTAGCCGCAAGTGTTTGAGGGCTTAGGAATCATAGGATCAAAGGCCATCAGCCTTGGGAAAACAGATCTCAGCTTCCCTCGGCCATCTCAGCTGATGTGTTTACATGAAAACTCAGTTTAAAAGGCATTAGTTTTCTCCTTCCTTATCTCTGCTCTGATACTGTGCTCTTCTTCAAAAAGAACAGCCTCACCTCCGATGGGGAAAGTTAGCAAGGCACGCCCTCCCGGGCTTGAATCAGTTCCTTAGAGTGAGCCCTCTCTGGAAGTTCCCACCGGCTCATCCTTAATGGCTCTGTTGCTTGCCTTGGCCACCCCCGTAATCTGGAAGCTAGGGTTGAGGGCTGTTTGATTCACTGGATTTGTTTTTAATTCAGGACGCATAGAGTACGTTCCACCTGCATTTTGTTTCTCATTCAGTCCGTCTATTACTGATCCTAATCCCAGGGACTTCAAAGCTCCTGCCCTTTATAGCCTATTAAAGCCAGGAAGTTTCTGACGGATTAGAGCAAGGAATGAGTTTGAAGTTTGTAATGTGCACCACTATCACCGATAAGGTCTAGTTTATTGCGTGACAGTAGTATCTGCACTTTTTATGGCTGTTCTTGTTTAATTGGTTATACTGAAGTAGGATAGTCAACCCTGGAAACTCCCAGTAGCAGATCCGTAGTCTAGGCTGGGAGAAGAACGTACTTCTGTCTGTGAGGCAAATCAGGATTTAAATGTCCTCCTGAGACATTTAAACATTTTTACTTGGTGGGACTTTTGTTCTCTGAGAGAATAAATACTTACTTTCTATATTCAGAGAGCCACAGTATAGTAAACAAAGTAGCTGTTTTAAATGACTAGTATGCCCATAGTGTGCCCTGAAGCACACTGCCTTTTGTATTATTATTATTAACTATCTTTTATGCCAAGTTTTTTTCCTCCCAACATTTCTGGATTTTTTTTTTTTTTTTTAACTCTCAGTAAAGGAGGAGGAAAGGGGTAGAAGAAAGCGGAACGTGTTGGCACCAGGTACCATCTGAGAGGGAGAAAGGGAGGAGGACGGGACAAAAGGAGCAGCGCAGGGGTGGTCATGGGAGACCCTGGTCCACCAGAGTGAGGGAGATCGGAGGTACTGCGTTGCTCATTCGTCTCTTCATTTATAAAGGAGAGGTCGTGTTTTCAGAAGCAAGGCTGCGTGTCCCGTGTCCCTCGTGGGACGCGGAACAACTCTGTGTCATGCTGCAGTCATGCTCCTGCACGCACGCGGAGGCCACCAGCTTTCAGAGAGCCTCCACCCTCACCCCGCCCTCCTGCCCAGATAGGCAGTTCTGTCCTTAGAAAACTTCATTAGCCCCTTCGGGCTTAAGGTGAATCAGTTATTGTAAATTTGAGTCACTTCTTTGGGGCAAGTATCATTACAAACTACGAGAAAGGAGAAATCTTTTTCTTCCTCCTTGGTCTAAGCCCCTACATTGGCATAACTAAAAGCAAGAGCACAAACCTAGGTTTTGGAGCTGGGTGTTCAGTTTTAATTTTTGGTACACCCTAGTAAAGTGTAGCGGTTAATTCTATGACCAAGAGTTTAGTTTATTTTTGAAATATTTTGGCTCTAGAGAGGAAAGACAGCCCTCAACTGATGAGGCCCTAATTTTGACACGGTTAGGGACTGGACCAGCTTTTTTCTAACAGTGGTTTTTAGGTCAGGGCTCCAGCTCTGGTGACGTGGTTGTTAAGGGAGAACGTGAACCATGTTTACTCTTCTGTGGGGTGTTGGTTCAGTTGGTGAAGGCGGCTGTCAGCTCTGGCCCTCGTGCCAGCAGAAGCATCTGATTTTTCATGTACAGCATTAGTAACATATATATTTTTTAAAAAGCAAGTCCAAGGCTTTGAAATATTAGAGGCAAAAGTGATGTTTTCCGCTCTCTCTACATTTACTAGAATAAATATTGTGGCTAACATGCCTGCTGCTGGGAGGGTTAGTGTAGGCAGAAATTGCCCCCTTCCCCCCCCAACCTTTTTTTTTTCACTCTGCGACCCAAGCAAATACTTTTTTCTTTTTGGTTACATTTAAGTCTAAATTGCTGGATTTGAAGTTTAAGTAAATACTTAGACTAGGCAATAGAAATTTCCAGCAAGCTTTCGTCACGTTGGTTTTGAGCTCTGTCAGAAGAAAAGGCAAGCCACTGCCTTCCTTCTCCCCGGCTCTTTAGTTTCCAGGCTTGATGGATATAAAAGTTGTTAGGCTTGGCCCCTGGCCCCTGTCTGAAGGAAACTGTTACATTGTACATTTCAGATAGGTTTAACTCAGCCTTCTGTTTTAATTGATTTCAGTTTTAAATTTGAGTTGATCTCAAGGAACCCCCCATCCTGACCCCAGCTTCAGATTGGGACTCTCATAGTTCTTAACAGGCAGGATGGGATTGGCTGAGCATTTCAGGATGGTCACCTCGGAAGAGGCAAGCGAGAAGTAGAAGCAGCAGCTCTCTTCCTTCGAGCTGAATCCTGGGACCTGGGGAGTGAGGGGCATGGGGACCGGCTGTACACCAGGCAGCTCTAGCACTCCTGGAGGGGGCTCGAGATTTGTATGGAGATAATCTGATCATTTAGTTGGTGGATCTGTGGTTGTGTTTGTGACAGTGATCGCCAGGATGGGCTTTGGGTCATCGTCAGGCAACCTGAACATTGTGTAGTGCCTTTGCAGAGTCGGAGAATTCTTGCTCACGTGGCTCTTGGCATCCAATTTGGAGAAAACTGTTAATCGGTACACATTTTTTAAAAATCCTTAACGCGAGGAGTTCTTTTTCTCCTTCAAGCTGGACTAAAGCTCAAAACTGTAAAGTTATCAGGTCAGCTGGCTCAGCTGTTTGCTTTTCATAAATTTGGCAATGTGTTTGAGAAATCTTATTTTTCAGACTACTTTGTGTGAATGGAAGGTGACATTTCTGTTTGCCAGCTACAGATTCACAGGATGAGACACAAGCTATAATTCATGTGGTTCCATTTAGAATTTCAAGAAGTAAAGAAGAAGAGCCCATCTGGGATAAGCAATGTAGCAAGAGGCTGAAGGTTTCTAGCTGTGACACTGTTTGCTTCTGCACCCTAAGGAGTCACCCCATATTCTTCTGTCTACACCTCTTCAAGTTGTCAGAGGGGAGGTGAAGTTCCTAGACTTTACAAGAATCCATCTGTGAAGATGAGAATGATGTAGCGTTATTATAACCATGCACTGAGTACCTTTTATATCCAAGGAATAGGAACTGTGCTAAGTGCTTTACACGTATTATCTCTGCTCCTTATGACAGACCTGCAAGGAAGCTGTTATTCTTCCCATTTTACAAAAGTGAAGCTCACATTAGTTGAGTAACTTGCCTCAATCACAGAGCTGCAAAATGGCAGAGCCAGACGTGAACACAGGTCTCTCTGGATCCAAAGCTCATGCGCTGCGCACTAGGCCCCACTGTATCTATTCAGATTGCCAATTAGCGCTCAGAAAATCGTCATGCTTTGTCAGTTCTCTAATTTGGGATTATGCAGATGAACCAGGTCCTTATCAGGGGCTCAAGGAGAGGCAGAAGAGTAAATCTATTCTTTTGAAAATACTTAATGGAAAGAAAGAAAGAAAAAAAAAAAAAACCTCTATTCTTTCTCACCTATATTTTTCTTTCCTACCTCATGCTCCTGTCCTATTTTTTAATTAATTAATTAATTTATTTATTGGCTGCATGGGGTCTTCGTTGCGATGTGCAGGCTTTCTCTAGTTGTGGCGAGCGGGAGCTACTCTTTGTTGCGGTGCGCGGGCTTCTCATTTCGGTGGCTTCTCTCGTTGCGGAGCATGGGCTCTAGGCGCGCGGGCTTCAGTAGTTGTGGCACGGGGGCTCAGTAGTTGTGGCTCACGGACTCAAGAGCGCAGGCTCAGTAGTTGTGGCGCACGGGCTTAGTTGCTCTGCGGCATGTGGGATCTTCCTGGACCAGGGCTCGACCCCATGTCCCCTGCATTGGCAGGCGGATTCTTAGCCACTGAGCCACCAGGGAAGTCCCCCTATTTTTTTAAACAGAATCAAAGTCCCATATCAACATTATCTGCTTAGGGCAGGGAGTAATTACAATGCTTATTCTTTGATTGCTGCCCTCTTATCTCTGTATTCCACGGAAGGGATGCTAAAGCCCGAGAGAAAGGTAGTTCCCTTTCTTAGAGGCCTATTTTATTTGAAAATGTGAAAACAAGGGCTTCCCTGGTGGCGCAGTGGTTGAGAATCCGCCTGCCGATGCAGGGGACACGGGTTTGTGTCCCGATCCGGGAGGATCCCACATGCCGCGGAGCGGCTGGGCCCGTGAGCCATGGCCGCTGAGCCTGTGCGTCCGGAGCCTGTGCTCCGCAACGGGAGAGGCCACAACAGTGAGAGGCCCGCGTACCGCAAAAAAAAAAAAAAAAAAAAGTGAAAACAAGAAACTGGGAATTCTGCTTGAAGTCCTGTCTTGTAGTAACGATGGTTCATAAACAGCTGGACCATTGGGATGGAGACTCCTTTTGCCGAAGCTGCCTTTGGCTATCCAGCCCCAACCCAGAACAGGAAGAGGTAATCGCATTTCCAAAAGAGCCGTGATTCATTCTGCATTCCCATCTGCACCCCGTATCATCCTCTTTGGCCTTCATCACCTTCTAAAACTTCCCCATCAAAGACTTTCTAGAGGCAGGTTAGTTCTTTATGGACATTGTCTCAAGTAATTTTAGGATATATGCAGGCGAAGAATGTGGAAAGCTGTCGAACATGCTGTGCACACTCCCCGAGTGCAAGTCCCAATCTCATCCAGGGTGGAGGCACGTCTACACTTAACCCAAGCAGCTAGCCTGTTTTCTGTAGGTACTGCAGAAAGAGAGGCTGTTTGTTGCCTTGTGAAATTAACATGGCCAAAGTTCCACGTTCTTTTGTTCCGCTAGTGTGTTAGGTTTTCTCAGTTCCAGAGGATTAATGGCAGGGATTCTGTTCCTCTCAAAGTAGACATTGAAGATCCATGCTGAGGACACGCCCCTGGCTTGTCAGAGTAATATACCAGATCTGACATGTACCACTTTGCCACCGCTATCTAAGGTTCAAAAATATCCTTTGGTCTGTAAATAGACTCAGACTTTCAAGGGAAAGCACAGCTGACACTTAGTGGATGTCTGCTAGGTGCCGGGCACCATGTTGCTAAATGCGTTACCGTTCATCCTCACACCTTCTCACGTGTGAAGGTGGTGTTCCTCTTCCATCTTCACAGTCAAAGAAACAGGCAGAACGTGATTGACTTGTTCAGGATCACATAGCTGGTAATGGATACACCTGAGATTTGAAGCTCTTTCCAGAGACTGTTCTTTCTGTGCAGTGTTACTGTCCATACAGTCCTAGGACCTCAGAGGCACCTTGTTTGGTCTCTAAAGTTAGTGCATTGCAAATAGAAGTGCACATGGTGTTGCCGAAGGCATTTCATTGCATCAGAAAATTCTTACCTATTTAGAGTTTAAATCAATTTCCCTGTAACTTCCACCCAGCCATTGGTCATGGTTCTAACTTCAGAGGCCATAGAAAACAATTCCCCTTTCATCTGATAATCCTTCTGATATCCCTAGTATGTTAGTCAAGGTCCAGGTGGGAGACAGAAACCACACAGTAACTTGAACAGGAAAAGTTTAATATAAAGAATTACTAACTAGGAATAGGAGATTGGTGACTAAACGGTAAAAAAGAGCTCTCTAAGGATTACAGGAAATAAACTTGGGAGAGCCTCTTCCCCAGCTAGGTCTGAGATTCAGACCTGGCTGGAGACAGGGTGGCTGCAGCCCACTGCATGGTGAAGGTTCTCAGGTGCCGCAGGCCACGACTGGCAAACAAGAAACCAGCAGCCGCCTTGGATACCCGCGGAATTCAGCAGGAAGTTGTCCAGGGGCTGTTATCAGGCCAGCCGGGGTACTGTCGAGGGCTTCAGTTCACTGAGTTGCTGTTGAAGGTATCTGCAGAACCTGCTGGGAAGCTGCCCTTGGGGGTGCCTCCTCTAAGACCCTTGGAGCACCCCAACGTGTTACATGGATGTATTGTAAATTATGCGTAGGAGATTTTATCTGCAGTCAGTCAAGACAGGTTTTTTTCCCTCCTGATTTTCCCTCTGTCACACTTCTCCTTCAGTATGGTGACTCTGCAGTGGCCACAGGCATCTCGGGGCTTCAAGAATCACAAAAACTAGACCTTCCCACAATTACGTGTTGGGTTTTTGGAAGCAGTATGATACCTTTTCTATTCTCGTTTGACAAATGTTGCGTGAAGAACAAACTGCCCTCTGTAGAGAACGCTGAGGTCTGTGGACGTGGGTCCTGTATTGAAACAAGTATTAATTTCATGCTGTGCTAAACACAGCACTTTAAAATAAGGAACCTGAGGTTAAATGGCTTCAGTCATTTCAAAGTAGAATGGGAAAAATGTAAGGCAAGTCATGAGTTTGTGTTTCTTCAGTATGCCAGAAAATCCCATGTAATTGGACCTAGATATTCGATATTTACTCTGTAAATTGATCATAATGAGAAACCAAGCCCAGTGAGTCAGGAGAGCAGGGCTGTCGAGGCGGTAAGGTGCTAAGTTAGGAAAGCTGAACTCCCTCAGGGCCACAGTTCTATGAGGGTGGATTTGGCAGCCTGGGGAGCTGTTGGCGATGGCGTGATGGGGGCAGGCGCTTTTGTGTTCAGCACGTGTGTTTCCCAGCAGAGCTGCAGGCAGGTTTCGAGCTAGGGTGTACCTACCTGGAAGGATTGCGCAGAGGTGGTAGAGTCCTAGTGTTCAAACCACGGGCCTGAGCGTGAGGCAGTCCAGAGCCCATTCGTCCTCTCATCACCGTGACCTTCATCAAGTCGTTTTGCTCCTCTGTCTCTCAGTTGTGAGTTGAAGCCACTTTGTGGATTCTGGTTAAGACAACATTGAGAATCAGTAGTGTTGTAAGGATGTAGAGAGGATAGAAGTATTTACAATGTGGGATATTATAAAAACGCACCTATAAGAGTTTCTCCTTGCACAGCTGTGCGTGTGGATTTCATGAGAGTCATGGATGTGAGTTGATTCTTCCATCTCATTTGTGATGCGATGCTTTCACCAGCTTGTCTCCTCACAGAAGTTAGGAGAGTAATAAATACCTTGGTTTTTCTTTTTCCAGATTCTCTGTGGCCCAAAATCCGGGTTCCTTTAAAAGTTGTAAGAACTGCTGAAAACAAGTTGAGTAACCGTTTCTTCCCTTACGATGAAATCGAGACGGAGGCCGTTCTGGCCATTGACGACGATATCATTATGCTGACCTCTGATGAGCTGCAGTTCGGTTATGAGGTAAGGAGGTTTCAAACGGTGCATTTACATTTTTGATAGTTATTGCCCATTGCTTGTCTTTCCTACTAAAGAGTGTTATATTTCATTCTGTAAAGTCGTAATTTCTAAATTCTAGTAGCGTCCAAAAGCTGTGCGTAGGAGTGTAGGTTATGAAGCTGTTCTTTAGAACTCTGGGGAAACCCTATTCCAAAATGACAGCTGTGCCATCCACCGGTTTTGGGAACTCCCAGGGAGAGTCCCAGGGGACATTTTCAAAAGAGCATCTATGACGTTTAACAAGCACTTTAATTGATGTCTCCTTGAATACCACTTCCCCGACTCGAGCAGCTGGGCACAGCAACAATAAAAACATCAATAAGTGAAGAAGCTGGCGACACTGACAAACAGAAAGCAGACCCTGTTGATGGCTTTCTTTCTGAGCTTTAAGTGGAGAGGCTGGCTGCCTGTCTTTGGGGAGAAACATTCTCTATCACCATTCATTCGATGTGGCTGATGGATTAGACTGGGTTCAGGGGTTAAGTATGGAGACCAGTAAAGGTCTCCCCCGGGGAAAGTGCCAGAGCTGAGGCCTGGTGAAAAGCAGTAGGAATTGATGAGTCCTGTCAGGGAGGATGTACACGAGATGCATGATGGCGACAGGCTGAGGCCTGCGGCTGCGGGGGTGTAATGGTGGTATCAGACCCAAGCAAAACAGAGTGTACAAATCAATTAGCTACAGCTGGCACGGGGTGGGGGGGAGTTTATCCCCCGTAGTCATCCTGTCTTTGGGAGAGAGGTAACCATTTTTAGGATTTGTTAAATTTGAGGTTCTAAGAAATCATGAAATTTTATCTAATGAAGCAATATGTGATACATATATTTATTATAGAAATTTACTTTCTAAGCCTTAAATTAGAAGTGGATTTTAAGGGGAAGAAATAGGAATCCCCCACCACTGCCACCACCAAAAATTAAAAGCTCAAGTTTTCCCAGGTTTTTACTATATATATAAAATATATTTATATATCCATTGTGTATAAAAGAAATTGTGAAATAGACTGATGTGTGATACCTTGGTCGATGTCATTACTGGCCAGTGAAAGGCATGAGACTAGCTAGGAAAACATACACTCATCTTTCTGGATTTATTTCTATTCATATTGGTGTCTTTCTTTCGGATCGTCACGTCTAGGGTGTTGGATGATGTTTCATACACTATCATTCCCATTTTTTCAAAAAGCAAATTACCTACTTCTTCCTCTAAGTAATAAGTAGGCAACTCATGGCAAAACCAGTTTTTCTGCCAGTATTTTCTCTCCACTGCATGTAATGGCTTCAGACCATACCCATGTGTTTATTTTTGTGGTAAAAGGAAGGTTGAAAAAGGGAACATTCCAAATGGTGTAGCCAAGATGGACAGAGTGCTACCTCTTTGATATTTCAGTTGGTCTAAATGAAGTCTAATAAAAGGAAGTTAGACTAGATGAATTCCTTTCAACCTTGAGTTGAAATCTTGGGATCTCATGAATATTGAAACCTGGGATCTCTTTCAACCTTGAGTTCGTTTCAAGCAGCAAAAAATGTGTTGATGAGAGGAAGTGCAAAACCCGGAAGGACTGAGCTTGAATCTTCACCTCTTCCCTCTGATGCCCTGTGTTTACTCCACATTACCTCTAAAGAAGTAATGTGTATCAGAGGAGTAGCGGGCAGGGAAACGCCTCATCTCCAGTAATTGGGATCTTCTCCAGATGCTATGAAAGGAACAACTTTCCTAACTACTATCTATATACAACTTACTATGTTCCTATCAATTTACTGGGTGTTTACATACATTAATGATCTTTTCCCAAACCTGCAAGGCAGTTCTTGTTTTTCACCTTCTTTACTGAGACTAAGCAAGGTTAGATAACTTGCCTGCAGTCACACAGGTAAATAAGTGGAAGAGTTGGGGTTTAAATTCAAGTTTGTGTGACACTATACTGTCTTCCCTGAGGATTTTTACCATGTCAGAGACTACTGGTCCTCAAAAGTAGTCCTCAGAACCATCAGCATATCCCTTGTCCATCACTAACTTACCTTGCTGCTAAGGAAAACTAATATTTTTCAGGCATCCCTGCCACTAGTGCTTTAGGGTAACTTTGTAAAGTTATTTTTTGTATAGTAATTAATATAATGAACAAAGTTAGGACAGTACTGGGCCCAAGTTTCTACTCTGTCACCATGGACAACTTATGTAATCTCTCTGGGTTGTAGTTTATTCTTGTATAAAATGGCACTAACAGTGTCTGCTTCATTGGGTTGTCGCGTACATTAGATAAGATTGTGTAGCACCACCACATGGACAGCGCTCGGGAAGTACCCGTTCTGGGTGGTGGGCAGCGTGCTCTTCTGCTCTTCATGAGATGCCACATTAGCAGCTGCTGCCACGACTGCTGCTGTCATTCTCATGATTCCGCTGATTCATGAGGAAGGTTGATGGTTGTGTCCATCATTCAGAAGGGACAGTTCTCTTCTGGAGAGGGTACCCAGTTTTGTGTTGAATCGGAAGACAGAAGATGGTGCTCCTAAATCCTGTTTTTTATGCCAAAGGCTAGGATTACTCTCATGCAAGCTTGACGGAGTAAATGAATAAACAAATCAGTTAACAAAAATTTATGTCCTAGGAGAGTTATGTTGGAGCCCAGAACTACTTCTTCGTCACAGTTATCACAGTGTGTTAGGACTGTATCTATCTTGTTGACTGCTCTTCATCCTTCAGCGCTCAGATCAAAAGAAGCTTTCAGAAAGTCTCCAGACTAGAGCACTCTACCTCTTTGTGAGCAAATAATTGTGAAGTGTGTTGTTTAGTGTCTGCTTTTCTTCTAGAATGTAAGCCCCGTAGGGACAGAACCACGGCTGTCTTGTTCATTGCTGTATCCTCTTTGCCTAACCCAATTCAGTCCGTTCATCAGGTACTCAGTAATATTTGATGAATGAATAAATCTTCATTACCAGCCTGCATATGAAAGATAGGAGAGAGATTATTCTGGCCTGCGTGCCTTTCCACTTCACTGTGATCCACAGTCTGGATACAGCCATTTTAGAAAGCAGTTTGGAGTTTAAAATGTTAAACATATATCTACATGTGACCCCGCCATTCTCCTCACAGAGATTCACCCTAGAGAAATAAGAGCATAAGTAAACACAAATACTTGTACGCTAATACAAGTATTAGTATTTGTACTTGCAGCTTTTATTTGTAAAAGCCAAAATCTGGAGGGGAAAAAGAAAAAGTCTTATCAAAAGTTGAATGAATAAACTAATTGTGGTATATCCATACAATAGAATACTACTCAGTAATAAATTGATGAGCTCTTGATGCATACGACAACATGGTTGTATCGAAAAATAATTATGCCGAGTGAGTGAAGCAAGATGAAAAAGAGAACATATTTTATGATTTCATTTATAGAAAACACAAACTAATCTTTAGTGATCAAGAGATCGGTGGTTGCCTGGAGAAGGGGTAGGGAGGGTCAGCTTGAAAAATGTATTAAAAAGGGGGGCCATATAGGTTCATTGCAAACCACAAAACATTGCTGAGAGAAACTGAACAACTTCATAAATGGAAAGACGTATCATACGTCTGAATCCAAAGACTCACTATCATTAAGGTGGAAGTTCTCCCCAAACTGATTTATAGATTCAAAGCAAGCCCAGCCAGAATCCCAGAAGGCTTTTTAAAAAGTTAAAATTGACAAGCTAGTTCTAAAGTTGAAATGGAAACACAATGGGCCTGGAAAAGCCAAAGCAATTTTAAGAAAGAAGGACAAAATTGCAGGACTACCTTATTTTAAGACTTCTATAAAGCTACAGTAATCAGGACTCTGTGGTACTGGTGTAAACTTAGACGTGTAGATCAATGAAATAGAATAGAGTCCAGAAATAGACCACACGTGTCATCAATCAGTTTTCAGCAAAAGACCCAAGTCAGTTCAATAGCGGTGGGACAGGCTTTTCACTAAACGGTGCTGGAGTAATTTGATATCCATATGTCAGTTCAGAATGGATCCTAGCCCTAAACGCAGGAACTAAAATTATAAAGCTTCTTAAAGAAAACAGTGGAAAAAGTTCTAGTGTACCTGAGCTAAGCAATGTTTGTTTTTTTTCCTTTAAGTAAGAGACAAATAGCACAGTATATAAAAGAAACCAAATTGGACTTCATCAAAATTAACACTTTTTAAAAAGACACTTCTAAGAAAATGAAAAGGCAAGTCATAGACTGGGAAAAATATTTTCAAAATATATAAAGAACTCTCATACCTCTGTAATAAGAAAACAAGTCAGTTAAAAATGGGCAGGGCTTCCCTGGTGGCGCAGTGGTTGAGAGTCCGCCTGCCGATGCAGAGGACACGGGTTCGTGCCCTGGTCCGGGAAGATCCCACATGCCGCGGAGCGGCTGGGCCCGTGAGCCATGGCCGCTGAGACTGTGCGTCCGGAGCCTGTGCTCCGCAACGGGAGAGGCCACAACAGTGAGAGGCCCGCGTACCGCAAAAAAAAAAAAAAAAAAAAAAATGGGCAGAAGATTTGAACAGTTACTTCATAAAAGAAGATATAGAGATGTAAACTAACATATGAAAAAACTCTCCACCTCATAGTCATTAGGGCAATTCTAAAGTAAAAGCACGATGAGTTACCACTGTATACCCACTAGAATGATGAAATAAAATTTAAAATACTGATAGTGCCACATGTTGGTTAGACTGTGGAGCAACTTAGAACTCTCATACATATTGGTTAAAATGATAAATGGTACAACCAGGTTGGGAAAATGTTTGGCAGGTTCTCATAAAGTTAAAAAAAGTTATACTTTTCATATGACCCAGCTTCCAAAAGAAATAAAAACGTATGTGTATGGAATTACATATGCTACCAAATGTAAAATAGATAGCTAGTGGGAAGCAGCCGCATAGCACAGGGCGATCAGCTGGGTGCTTTGTGACCACCTAGAGGGGTGGGATAGAGAGGGTGGGAGGGAGATGCAAGAGGGAGGAGATATGGGGATATATGTATATGTATAGCTGATTCACTTTGTTATAAAGCAGAAACTAACAGACCACTGTAAAGCAATTATACTCCAATAAAGATGTTAAAAAAAATTTTAAAAAACAGAATAAACAAACAACAAAAAAATCCCCACAAATTTCACTATCAGGAATGAAAAGGAATTAAGGAAGTGTTGTCACTATAGATCCTACAGGCATTAAAAGAATATTATGAAAATTTATATGAAATGTAAAAATTCTTTGAAAATTACAACTTATGTAAAATTAAACAGAATATGTATCCTCTATTAAAGAAATTCAAGTTGTTATCAAAATTTTCCTACAAGGAAAAATCCAGGCCCAGATGGTTTTACTGGTGACTTCTTGAAAATAAAGTGATAGTTTCAGGTTGGAGATAAACTTAGAGATAATCTAGTTTGCTCACTTTTAATTATAGGTAAGGCCCATCCATAAACTATATGAAGCCCATAAATGACTTATCCAGTATCACCCAGTTAGTAAGTGGCACTTAATAAGGGCATACAACTCATTTTGGTGCTATTTTCCCCATACCGTGCCACCTGGGAAGATTTTATTATGTGACTGTTCTATTTCTGCCTCTGTGCTATTCAAACCCATTTGTTTGAAACCTCTCTTTGGTGAAGGTAAAAACACCTGAACATTTTGTTTCCTATTCCAATATTAACAAATAAGAATCCGTATCAGTCAGGAAAACAGAATCTATACTAATTGTTTCAACAGAATGGATTTAGTATATGAAATTTTCTAATAGAGGTATTAGAGAGCTGAGAGCGCACACAGGGGCTACTGAAAGTATAAAGAGAGAACAACTCCAGGGAGCGTCCACTACCCCTAGGGTGGGAGGAACAAAGGAAGAGAGGGAAGAGGCTGGGTTCCTTAGAACCTAGAAGCTTGGAAGCGACCCCCCACCCCACCCCCTCACCCCCGGGGCTGGGCCTTAAACCTCTGAGGAGGGGCCACCGGCTGGCTATTGCTAGTACTTCTGAGGGGTCAGGGTAAGGCTGGCTCTGCCGGAAGAGGCTAGAACCACATTCTGCTGCTGGAGTGAAATGCCACACTGTTGGGAAAAGCAGGCAAAACAGGAAGTAATTCCCTTCTTTTCTCTAGTATTCCAGTCTCTCTCTAGTGCACCCTGTTGGTAGACCACCTAGCAAAGGTGAGATGTTTGCAGAGTCTCAGCCCTGGCATCACAAGGCAGAATTTAGAAGCAGGGCTTGGGGCTACAAGTCAGTAGCTTTATAACCAGTGCAGTCTACCCCTTTGGCTACCCCAGAGCATCCATACAGACCCTTCTACACATATTTGAACTTCATGCAGCAACAGTAACAACTGTATTCTTTTCACTAAGAAGGATGCAGCAGCTGTCCTTTGTACATATACAGGCCTTGCATTCCCTCCCCTAGAAGGTGAGACACAGAGTCCCAATAGTCATAATATCAGTCTCTGGTTAATTATTTATTCTTTCTTTAATTTTGTCACAATTCTACTTAGTATTCTGTAACTTAATGAATAAATTATAGGCTTCCAATTCTGGACAAGATTGAGCAAGCACATTCCACCCTATTCCTAGAAAAAGAAGACAGACTGGCTAGGGTCCTCAGGACCTAAGGGATACTCCAGCAGTGAGTTCCCTTGGATTTTTTTTTTCCTTCCTTCCTCCCTCCTTCCCTCCCTCCTGTATACCCCAGCCTCAGTGCTGCAGAAGGCCATGACGCTCATAGGCACAGATAACGAGCATACAAACGCAGAAAAAGAAAAAGAAAAACACGCTTTCTCTTGTAAGGACTGGGAAGAGGGCAGCCCTGCTGATGGGACGCTTTTGACTGTACCTACTCTACACCAGGCAAACGCCATGAAAGAAGCCGTATGTACCCCTGCCAACTAGATGCTGTGACTGGGGTATTGTCGTTCAGAGCCCTGCTGACCGTTCCCACCCTGCACTACCAGGAGGCAAGAGCAGAGACGGCACTCCTCCCCTGTCCCCTCTCCACTCTGGAGACTGTGGGGTGGAACTCAGTTGACCTTCCATGTCCTCCATGAAGTGAATGTTAGCGAAGACGCAGCTGCAGAGACTGGGGGCTGGGGGGCAGTGTCCTGTCCACCGTCCCCAGCCTGCACCAAGCAACAGACAGCAAAGAGACAGCACCTCATCCATTCCCAACTCGAGAGTGGAGGGAAGGTTATGGAAAGGAGGGATTCCTCCTGGGCACACTGTCACCCCTCTCCCTTCAGATCAGCCCATGCATGAAACTGACTAGAATCAACACAGCAAAGGCTTTGAGAAAGAAACTGTAGTGTGGAATACTGCCCAGGTTTCAAATTAGCCTCTGGGTAGCACACAAATTAGGCAGACCAGAATAGCACGATATAGTCTTTGAAAATTCAATTGATATTCAATCCAGAGCCCACAAAGTGGATCCGGACATGCACTCTGAACCTAAGCTCCCTGCTAAAACAGAAAATGTGAAAGGCAGCACCATCTCACAGTAACACTCAGCATGTTCAGGAAACAATCCAAAATTACTCATCATACCAAGAACCAGGAAAATTGCAACTTTAATGAGAAAAGATAATCAACAGTTGCCAACACCAAAATGACACAGATGTCGGGATTATCGACCAGGATATTAAAACTGCTATCATAAAAAATCCTCTAATAAGTAATTATGAGCACTGTTGAAACAAATGGAAAAATAGAAAGTCTCAGCAAAGAAACAGAAGATACAAAGAAGAACCAGATGGAAATTTCAGTACTGAAAATTGCAGTAACCAAAATTTGAAACTCACTGGGTGGGCTCAATAGGTGAATGGAGATAACAGGAAAGAACTGGTGAACTTGAGGATAAATCAATAGGAATTATCCAATCTAAACAGCACGGAGAAAATAGATTGGGGAAAAAAAAAATGCACAGAGCCTCAGGGACCTGTGGGACAATCACAAAAGACATAACATTTGTGTCATCAGAGTCCCAGAAGGAGAAGAGAAAGAATATGGGGCAGAAAAAAATATTTAAAGAAATAGCTGAAAGCTTCCAAAATTTGCCAGAGGTCATTAAACTTATAGACTTAAGAGGCTGAGGAAACTACAGACATCTGAAGAATAAGTTATATAGACTATATACATTGTATATATGGAATATGTCATAGCTATAATTCTTATATCAAATTGGAAAAGAAGAGACAAATAAATTGGTGTGTATATGGTAAGGAATTGAGAAAACTGCATGGCTGCTACGTTCTTCTGCAGCTTGCTCGTGAGCATAGTTGATATTTATGACTTTTTTACACTGCTCATCCCACATCCTTTTATCCTCAGCCAGCACTCTAGTATGTTTATTACAGACCCAGTTTCTTTAATGGCTCTAGTACTATTAAGGCTTTCTATCTCTTCCTGTGTTAGTTTTGATAAGCTGTGTTTTTCAAGGACTCTGTTCGTTTAATTTAAATTGTGAAATGCATTGCTATAAAACGATCCATACTATTATCTTGTTATTGTTTAAAGTCTATAAGATTGGGATTGCTGTGCTCTTTTTCCTTCCTGATATTGACAACTTTTGTTTTCTCTCCTTTTCTTGAGCCTTGTTAGAGGTATATCAGTGTCATATTCTTTGCAAAGAATCAACTTTTGATTTTGTTGATTTGTCTTTAGTGTGTATTTGTTTTGTATTTCATTAACTACTCTTTTCGTGATTAATCTCTTCCTCTAATTTCATGAGTTTAAGTTGCTGTTATTTTTCTAACCTTTTGACTTGATAGCTTAGATCAGTGATTTCAGTATTTATTTTTCTAATATATGCATTTAAAGCTGTAAATTTCTCCTTAATTACTGCTTTAGGTACCTTCCCAAGTTTTGATTTGTCATATTTTCATTATCCTTAAGTTTAAAATATTTTCTAATTTCCTTTGTAATATCTTCTTTGACCCATAGTTATATAAAAGTATATTGCTTACTTTTGTCAGTTTTTAAAGTTACCTTTTTTTTATTGAGTTCTGATTTGATTCCACTGTGGTCAGAAAATATACTCCATATGATTTCATCATTTTGAAATGTGTTGAGACTATATGGCTCAGTAAAAGGTCTATTTTGGTTAATGTTCTGTGTGCCCCTAAAGAGTCTGCATTCTGCAGTTGTAGATTTAATGATCTTACTAGGTCAGTTAGGTAACGTTAGGTACATTGGCACTTTTAGTACAACCAAAATATTCCCCTGCTTATTCTTCTGTGAAATAGGCATCTTCGTTTCTTCTGGTTTGGCTGTGTGTGTGTGTGTGTGTGTCTATAGTCTTTATTAGTTTTGTAGTAGTTAAATTCATTATCCTAGATTAAATAAAAAATCGTTTAAACACAGTATTTAATATGTGAGAATCAAAGAGAAACCATGCAGCAGACCTTTCTCACTGTGGCTCCGAAGCATTTTTAGAGAAATCTGGAGAGACAGAGGCGTCTCCCCATTTGGGAATTTTTCAGGAAGGGGCAGCCAGCAGTCCTCCGGTATCTAAGGTGGTTTTACTAGTCCTTCCTGGAGCTGAAGAATAGACCAGATGACTTCCTAAAATCCCTCAGGTGTCATGAATCTAAGGGATCAGAAGTACAGGCAGATGTATAAGGTATGGGTTCATGTGAAAAAGAATCCAACTTGTATGCGTAAAAAGTGTCAAACTCCTTTGCTTTCCTGTGAAACCCAGAGAGATTGCTTGTGTGAGGATCCAGGGGTATTTGGCGGCAATGCCAACAGCTTTTTAGGATTGAAAGGGAGAGCACAGCCGTTGCCTCAGCGGAGGAGAGCGTGGTGACCCGGGGTCTGTTCTGATGGCGTTTCTACTGATGCCTCTTCTGAGGCCTGACATATGTTTCTCACAACGAGAGGGCACTGTAAAGCAGAGCTTTAGTTAGAGGGTTGGAAGCATCACTTTACAGAAACCATTTTAAAGCAGCAGGCTCCACAGCTTGCTTAAGGGACACAGAGCAGAGTCTGAAGGCAGCTCGCAGACGGCACCCTCCCCGAACTATGAGAAAGAAGGGTGGCCTCCCGTCAGAGCCCAGAGATGAAAGAGGAATGAAGGGGGAAGGTCTACCTGGGCTGTAAGCTTGAAACCCGTCACGACCTCCGGAATCCCTTTCCCGGAGGAAGTTGCTGGAGCCACGGCAGTGCTCGGCCAGCCTCTGCAAAACCATAGCACACGTAGGGAACGTTAACACTGTACTGGGGTCCACGGACAAGGCAGAAACTCTGTTTTAAAGAAACCCGGCATCAGAACGGGAAGAGACCTTGGAGACCATCCTGTCACTTCATGCTTTATTGCTGAGAAAACTGAGGTGCGAGGAGGTTAAGTTACTTCTGTAAGGTGTTAAATGTACGTTGAATATAACCCTTTAAGGGACGCCCTAGCAAGTTCTTGGGAATGAAAGGCCAGACCCTGTAGGAAAGGCCTTTTTTCTTCCAGTGTCTGCGACTTGAGGACACAGACATGTGGATTCAAGACCTAATGCCTGGGTATCATTATTTATTTAATTGGAAGAAAACATAGGGGTCATTTGCCTGTTTAAATGGGTCATATTCCCTGTTGGAAGGCAAAGAGCTTTGGGAAATGTTACATTCCCTCGCCAGCCCTGAAATCAGGAGCGAAAGAATGATCTTCTCTGGCCCTGCGTGTTTCTGACTTGTTTGACAAGCTCT
Source organism: Aethalodelphis obliquidens (assembly GCF_003676395.1). Taxonomy (NCBI): domain Eukaryota; kingdom Metazoa; phylum Chordata; class Mammalia; order Artiodactyla; family Delphinidae; genus Aethalodelphis; species Aethalodelphis obliquidens. Next base: position 5,567,080 of record NW_020837958.1, on the reverse strand, counting down.
AGTGAGCTACCAGATGTGGAGATTCTTTTCAGCCTGGGATAATTTATTTATCTGTTTATGTATTTTACCAGGAAAGTATCTATTGAGTTCTTGATACTCATTTGCAAGGAGCTCCTGGGGGAACAGTAGCAGTGTATAGTGTTACTTGAATGTTTGATTTTTTTCCCCCCAAGTCTGTCTGCTTTTATTTCAGACCTAAAGAGCTGGGAAATAAAATGCAACTTGTTCCTCCTCCCCTCCCCCGCCTTTAAGAGAGGCCGTTTAAAACATGTGGCAGAAAATGAGCCATGCAGACTTGGCTGGATGTATGAACCCGGGAATTTATTTTTCCTTTCGTACTTTGATCCTCATTTCCAACCATAAAAAATTATTAGTAGCCCTTAAGTGTTGAACATTTTTCACCTGAGAGATGTGAAACACTCTTGGCTAATAATACTGGTTATAAAATCAGTCCTTCATGTGGGGATGGGAATTGACTGAGAGCAACTGTCTGTTGTTAGGTGCACACAATGCTGATGCCTTTCTTTTACTGCCTCTGCGTCCCCTCGGTGGTAGCGGCTGGTGAAACCTCTTGGGTGCTAATCAGTTATGATAATTTATTTGTTTTATTTTGGTCACAACTCCCCAAGGTAATGGCAAGTAAAGGATCATGAGAAGACAGCAAAATAGCACGGAATGCCCTACTTTTTCTCATGAGAACGTGAAACCACCTCTGAGTGTGTTCTCCTGCTATAGGAAGCACCAAGATGAAAGGCAACCCAAGTTAGAACGAGCTTGGGTGTACGTGTGGTCGCACGGGGGAGTCACAGGCCAGTTGATGTGGTGGAGGCGGAACTTGTGTTTGGGTTGACGTTGGAAGCTAGGTCGGTTCAGCCATATAGGGCCAGCTGATGGACAGGCTAAGAGGTCAGCTGAAAAGTCAAAGGCGGTGAAGAGGTGTCATAGGTTTGCAAAGAGGTATATGGTCCAGGCAGTCAGATCACAGGATGAATTAGAGATGACAGACTGAAGACAGGGAAAGCCAGTTAGATAATGGTAGTGGAATACCTATAAGCTTAATGTTCATCTGGATTGAAGAACGAAGAAGGGAAAGGTGGGCTCTGTCATAGCTCAGATTTGATTGGTAACGAGGGAGCTTGGCTAAGTGGAGAATTCCAGAGCTGAGACTCTATATAACAGTTAACTTTTAAACAGAATTAGTAAAATTTAGAGCTAAATGTATTCATCCAGGGAGAGGGGGAGAGATGATGTATTCTGTGATTCTAAATAAACTATCCCACTTTCTGTCTCCTCACTAGAAGAGCAGAAAGATGGAAACACCTATCTTAGAATTAGACTTAATAATAACCTTTTTTAAAAAGCTAGTGGGTAACTTTAAAAAAGAAAATAGGTTGTCTCTGTCCTTCTGTTTGTCCCTCTCTGAGCCGTCTGCCAGTAAAGTGCCACAGATACCGGGTCTTGGACTGGGTCTCAAGACTGGTTCCCACAGACTTGTGGTTATGATCTTTCTGATGGGAATTGGCTGCTTTCCTCTCTAGATTTAAGTCCCAGAGTCCTAGATCTGAAATTGTGCTCAGGGTTGTTGGGAATCCAGGGCAGGTTTTCTTTACGGTACATGGAACCACCTGTCTCATCCTGCCATGGGCCCTACGACAGGCTTACACTCTTTGGTTTCACCTAGAGCACCGAGAAACTGGGTTCTCATAGCCAACACTGATAAAAATGAAACGTCCCTAAAGGAGGGCCCAAATGCAAGGGACATCCCTGCAGCAGATAAGCTAACTATTGGAAGTGCCTTGGCCTTCAGTGGGAACCAGTGCCATAGATTTCCTTCCCTTGGCCTCTCAGCTGACTCAGATCCTTGAGCCTCCACATGGCCTGACCCAGTGGCTGCCTGGAAAGACTGGGAGTTCGGGTGTTTCCTCCTCCTCTCTGGATGATGGACTGTAGTAGCAGTGTACCATGGAGCCAGCACAGGCGTCGGTCCCCATGAGTGCAGGCACCGGCCGTCCCAAGGAGCCGGGCCTGTCTTGGGCATGCGCAAAATCAAACCTTGTCAGAGCTGTTCGGGGTCAGCGTTTGTGCTGGGTCTGCGCTAAGGCTTTACAGTAGCTATAGAACCATTTTGTCAAAGCTGAGCTTTTTGAACACTAAAAATTGTCTAGGACTTGCGGTGACTTCTTCTTTTAGGATCTGAAGAAGCTGATGGCTGGAAGCTGTCTTTGACCCTTGTGTATTACATCTGAGTGAGTGACAGTTCCCCTCTGAGTCTCCTTCCTGGGCCTGGCCACCATACAGATCAATGGTGTGGACTATTGAAAGGACATCTGTCTCTCTTTACTTCCATTTTTCTCCCTTTTCTTAAGTACATGAAGAGTTGCCTTTATAGAGACTGATGTTCTGAGAAGAGGGAGCAGGCCGGATGGCTCATTCTGTGAGTGTCCTTGCCCACGAGGTGCAATCAGAGCTCCCCTTGCAGGAGGCATGAGGAAGACTGAGGTCAGAGGGGAGTCATTCTTCCTAGAGAATTACCTCCCTGGGGTCTTCACATCGCTTCGGGCTCCCTGTTTCCAGCCTGTGGGAGACCTGAACCCTCTGATAGGTCTGTCCTATCACCAGCTTGCAGACTCGAGGGGCCTGGAGGGAGAATAGTTCATGTGCGCCGCTCTGAGCACGAGCTGCTGAAAGCGGACCCCGAGTGGCAGGCCGGGGCCCACGGAGGTGCTGAGAGAAGCTGCAGTGAGGTTTGACCTCTCGGAGCTTTTCTAAGGCACCCAGTCCCCATCGGAGGGTAAGTCAAACAAATATTAAGGAAAGGAAATCGAATATGTCTGCTGAACATTGAAATAACATCTGATGGTTTAAAAAAGCACCCAGTTGGGAATTACAATAGAGTGACACTTTTTCCTTCCCCACTGAGCAAATTAAAACAGCAAGCTCAGAATTTGTTTGCCTAGCCATTAATGAAACATCAAATGTAGGACTCGGGGCTCCTTATCCCAGAGAGGGAGCCTGCTGCCCGCTGGTACATCAGGTGTCTCCGTTGAAGGGTGTCTCCTCCTCGCAGACTCCCATCCCACGGAAGTCAGGTGAGTTAGATTTGCAGTTTTCCATGAGCGCTTATTTTGCTGGGCAGTGCCGGTGAGGAAAGAGCTGTCCTGACCTTCCCACTCCCCGCCCTGCGTGCCCCCCACCCCGGCCACACCTCGCCATCTTTCTTGTCCGCAGCACCGGCAAGCCCACCTGGCCCCGGAGTTCTGTGCCTCAAGAATGAATGTTTGTAATGTGGGATAGTTATTTTAAAGAGGTGTTGGTACACTTGATGGTTTAAAGAATGCATACTTTCCCTCCCCCATTCAAAAGGAGATAACTGTCGTGATATTCCAGCCCTGAGAGGATCCATATGTTTACGGGTTATTGTTCCAAAACCTGCCTGTTGCCTCTTTGGGATTGATTACAGGCTTTGGCCGCTCCAGGAATCCAGAGCTTCAGGATTTGGTTTATGATTTGGGAATAGGGGGAATTTGTCTTGCATGGGCTGCTTATCTGCCTTGATTTTCATAGGGGTGCTTAAAGGAGGCGTGTGGGCAGGACTTGGCATGGGACCCAGGGGAAATGAAAGCCATCCTGGCCGTATCCAGGCCCTGAACTCCCCCCGCAGCTCTCTCAGGAGGGCAGAGCCTGCAGCTTTCGGAGCAGAATTCTGTGGTGAGCTGCCCAAGTGTGAAGCCGCACCGTTCATTGCCACTTGTAAAATTGCTTGCAAAATCGTGAGTTTAAGACAGTGGTTGGTGGTTGCTATCGCATTAGACATAGCAATTCCCTGTTTTGGAAGAATAGAAAGAAAGAAAACTTTAAAGGAACGGAGTAGTCCCCAAACCTTAAAAATGTCACACCTGGGAGAATGAATCTCAAGAAAACAAGGTGAGCTAATCAGTGTGATAAAATTACAACTCACCTCTTAGGTCAGATTTATTTCTTGCTGCTCCAAAATTGGTGCGTAGGGTTAATCGTGACTGCAGTATATTTGCTACTATCTGTTGGCTGCTTTAGGTCAAAACTTGTCAACCTTTAAAAGCAAAATTTCTAGGTTCCCATCCAACCTCTGGAGTTGGGGCTGAAGACTCGAGGGGCGGGGCAGAGGTCCTGATCACATGTTGACACTCTGCTCCTGGAAGGGGCAGGAAAGGGCTAACTTCTTATAACCGAGGCCACTAATTTACATCGGTGGCGTAGGTCTGGGGCTGGATTGACAAACCCCCCTCTTTAGCTCGGTCCCTTCAGACAGGGTTGTGTTTGCCTGGTCTACTGCTCTGTGCCTAGGGCTTGACACGTAGTGGGTGCTCAGTCAGTATTTACTGATTGAGTGCACGTAATGTGATTGCATATGGAATTTTTTTATATATAATTTCTATGAGTGAAATTAGAAGGAGTTTTTCAAAGTTTAAATGATTCTGTATTTTGTATTCCGTGGGAGAACTCTGGTTTTCTCCTTGCTGGCCTGCTTAAACAGAGAGCAAAGAGTAAAATTTTGTACTGATAATTTACCTGGTTGGGGGCAATAGGGATCTCAGCCCTAACTTTGTAATTTAACTTCCTTTTCCTTTATCCTCTTAAAATGAAATCCATGAAGCTTTTTCCTTATTCCCTGCTTTCCCATCCCCGACTTAACTCTTTTTTTGTACTTTTTCCTGCATCCTCGCTTTCTTTCATCTCTAGCTTTCTATGCATATGTCATTAGGTTTTCTCAGTGGTAAGCTCCTTAGTAACAAGATATATCCTTTATTTTTGTATTCACTCTTTGAAGTATAAGACAGTCCCTAGAAAATAGTTGGGGGCAACTGATTTTTGACCAGAAGTACAAATGCAATACAGTGGAGGAAAGACAGCTCTGTTAATGAATGGTTCTAGACAAATTGGACATCCAGAGGCAAAAATCTAACCTTGACCTAAACCTCACACCTTACAGAAAAATTAACTGGAAGTGAATCATGGGCTTAAACATATGAAACGTAAAACTATGAAACTTTCAGGAAAAAAGCTTAAGGAGAAAACTCTTCAGGATCTAGGGCTAGACAAAGAGAAGCATGATTCATAAAAGGAAAAGTTGATAAATTGGACCTCATCAACATTTAAAACTTATGCTCTGGGGCTTCCCTGGTGGCGCAGCGGTTGAGAGTCTGCCTGCCGATGCAGGGGATGTGGGTTTGTGCCCCGGTCTGGGAGGATCCCACATGCCGTGGAGCGGCTGGGCCCGTGAGCCATGGCCGCTGAGCCTGTGCGTCCAGAGCCTGTGCTCCGCAACAGGAGAGACCACAACATACTGCATACTGCAAAAAAACTTATGCTCTGTGAAAGGCCTTGTGAAGAGGATTAAAAGACAAGCTGCAGACTGAGGGGAACTATTTGCAAACAACATATCCAACAAAGGAGTAGCACCTAGGATATATAACTCTCAAAACTCAACAGCAAAAGACAAACGATCCAATTAGAGAATGCGCAAAGGACAGGAGCAGTTGTTTCACCGAAGAGTATATACAGATGGCGAAAAGCACGTGAAAAGATGTTTGACATCATTAACCATTAAAGATTAAAACTGGAATTATATACACCTATCAGAATGGCTAAAATTTTTTAAAAAATTGTCACAACACCAAACGCTGGTGAAGATGCAGAGAAACTGGATCTCTCATACATTACTGGTCGGAATGTAAAATGGTACAGCCACTCTGGAAAAACAGTTTGGGCCATTTCTTATAAAACTAAGCACGCAACTACCACACGACACAGCAGCTGCACTCGGGCATTTATTCCAGAGGCAGTAAAATTTCTGCCCACGCAAAAACCTGTGTGCGAATGTTCGTAGAGCTTTGTTTGTAGTGCCAGGAAATGAATTAACCCAGACATCCTTTAGGGGGCGAATGGTTAAACAAACTGGTCCATCCACACCATGGAATATTACTCAACAATGAAAAGGACCAAACTATTGATATACAGAGCAATTTAGATGAATCTCTGGGGAATTATGCTGTGTGGAAAAAAACTCATCCCGAAAGGTTACATATTGTATGATTCCATTGATACATAGCCTTCTTGAAATTACAAAATTGTAGAAATAGAGAACAGATTAGCAGTTGTCAGAAGGTACCTGGATGGGGAGGGTCTATAAAAGGTCAGCAGGAGGGACCCTCATGCTGATGGAGATGCTCTGAAGCTTGACTGTGTCAGTGTGAGTATCATGTTGTTACGTCACACTATAGTTTTGCAAGATGTTACCATTGGGAGGAACTGGGTAAAGAGTACACAGGCTCCCTCTGCATTCTTTCTTACAACTACTTTTGAATCTACAGTTATCTCAAAATAAAATGTTTAGTTAAAAGATAGTGGGAGCTCAGAAAGTATCTAAGAGTTGAATGTGTAAATGAATTAATAAATAGGAACACCCAAATCTCTCCATCCCTAGACTGTGACTTAAGCTTGCTGTTGGGTTGCCTTTCTAGAACTTGATAGCAGGATTAATATTTTTTTAATAAATTTATTTATTTATTTATGGCTGCGTTGGGTCTTCGTTGCTGCGTGCGGACCTTCTCTAGTTGCAGCGAGTGGCGGCTACTCTTCCTTGCAGTGCATGGGCTTCTCATTGTGGTGGCTTCTCTTGTTGCGGAACACAGGCCCTAGGCACGCGGGCTTCAGTAGTTGTGGCTGCCCGGCTCTAGAGCGCAGGCTCAGCAGTTGTGGCGCACGGGCTTAGTTGCTCCGTGGCATGTGGGATCTTCCCGGACCAGGGCTCGAACCCATGTCCCCTGCATTGGCAGGCGGATTCTTAACCACTGTGCCACCAGGGAAGTCCAGGGTTAATATTTTTAAGATAGGTGGAATCTCTGGATATTTAAAGAAATGTTATTGAGGGCATCATCTGTTTTCTGTTTTTTGTCTTTTTTGCATCATCTGTTTTGATAGTTTGGACTTTATTCTAGTTTTTGCCTTCTGTTGTAGGCCATCCCAAATCTTTTTTTTGAAGTAGATGGGATACAAATAAATAAGTGATTTAAAAAGAGTTCCTCTGCTTCTTGATTCTCCACCAAGAGATTATGGAGTTTAAGCACACATATAGGGCACTCCGATTAATTAACTCATTAAAGAATCGTTTTGGAACCACATTTGTGCTTCAGAGTCAGCCAGGATTGCAGTTTGTGGTCAATGCCATTTCCTCCCTTTGCACAGTAAGAAAACAAACCTGGCCAGTTCTGCAGTAGCATCTGTGAGTGATAGGGCAGAGCAGTGACGTGAAGTAAGAAGAGTGACTTCCTCCCTGCTGGGCAGAGCTGATATCTTTGGTCTCCAGTCAGTCAAATCAAGGCTCACCAAGATCAAGTTGAAATTTTGAAGGCTCAGTAATGGTTATTTATAAAAGCTGACATCTCTGTTTCTACCTCGTGCAGGATTTAAAGGGAATAGCCATTTGCCTTATGATCACTATTCTTCTTTTAACTTCATTAAACAATCCCCTGGGACCAGACTTAGAAACAGTATCACCCCCACTGGAGTTGAGGTTATGGAAATAAAAATGATTTCACGTTTAGCGGGTCTTAAGGAGCACGAAATTAGAAAGCCCGTGACCTGATCCTGACCCATCTCTGCCTCCTCCCATCCCCTCAAACTCACGTCTCTCCTTCCCTTCTTTATTATCTCTCAGGAGATTCATGGCCTCATGAAAAATAGTAGTTGAGTTTAATCTTTTGTTCAGCTGCTTTTTGCTTGTCCTTCCTTCCCTGCCCCAGAGCCTCCCGGATTACAAGGTTCCAGTAGGCCCTCGGTGTCCTAAGTGGCGTCTCACTCATTTGCCACACAGCTGATGAGACTTCCTTCTTTTAACGGTGTGAGCACGTGGCTTTCTCTGCTAAATGGAAACCACGTCATGAAGAGCCTTCGGCTTTCAGAAGATGGATGCTGAGGGGAGCAAAAGGTTTTGTCATTTTCCCCGCTGCCTCTCGCTCCCCCATTCTGTTCCCCACCTCGGTCATTCGCATGTGTGTAGGACCCTTAACCATCTCTGCCAGCAACTGCACACAGCTGAGAACACTGACACTGAGTATGACTTTAAACCCCGTCATCTGACCTCTTTGTTTGACAAGTGAGGGCCTGAGTGTGGGGAGAGGAAGTGCTTTTTAGAATCAGGAGAGCGGGAAATCGCAGGACTTCGTGAGCAGAGGCTGGACGGGGAGTTAGGCATGACCTAGCAGTGTGACCTCTGGACAGCGCTTCTTGTCCAGCCTTCAGTTTTCCCCTCTGTCCAGTGAGGGGACTGAACCAAATGATCTCCGCCTTCCAAGTGACCCCTGAGTCGGCGTGGGCAGCGGTCCGCAGCTCACACTGCCGGAGTGTGAGTCTCTTCTTAACCATCCACCGAAGTCCTGTGGTTCTGCCGTCTGGTGAGATGGCAGATGTCTTAGAGCCACCTCTTCAGTGGTGTCTTCCTAACAGTGGTACCCGTGAAAGGTTTAACGTACATGCTCCTCTACCAGCTGCGGCCGATCCTGGTCTGTCTCCCTACCTTCATCACGGCCCCAGGCCTGAAGAGAGGACTTGAGAGGAGTGGCAATCATTTGCCCCAGCACCAGGGCACTAACCTCCAGCCAGACTGGGGCAAACAGGATCGCTGCCAAAACCCCAGGAGCCTTCCCATGATGGGACTTTTCCTGTCTGGCTAATTTTAAGCAGAACCCCACCTTGGGTTGGAAAGGTCTCTGGGGCAGACTGAAGTGATGGAACAGGTAAATCTTAATACATAATGCAGCGTGTACATGTATTTGTCAAAACCAGTCAGCGTTAGGGCGCTCCAGAGGACAACGTTGGGCTCCCTTGCTCTAGATGCCCAGCGTTAGCATTTAACTGTGTCCCAGGCATGGGTAAAAGCTCTTTGGCTTTTTGCAAAGCGCCCCCTTGACAAAAACTACCAACCACCATTGTAATTAAAAGCATGAGCTGAAAATGGAGCCAATCAGTCCCTCCATTCCACTTCATTTCAGGAAATTCCAAATATAAAAGGTGAGCTTTGTTCCCAGAGGGCTGAGAGTGAATCCGATAACTGGCTTCTCTGTGGAAACCAGCTAGAAATTGGACCTCAGCCAGCTCCCCCTTTCCCATCTTGGCAGCACGCAAGACAGTCCTGACGGAAAGGACGGCCACTAATCCAAAGGTGTCTGCAAGCTGGGTTCCTTGCAATTCTGCCACGACTGACCCTCGCATGTGGCCACAGGGCTTGGGCTGGGTCATAGCGTTCTGTTCCACTTGGATGGTTAGGGATCAACAAAACCTAGGGGGCATGTGCAAGGAGAGAAACGAACTCTGGCCCAGTCTGGGTACCTTGCGTCCATGTTCTGCCCCCTCTCCACCACCCCACACCCCCTTTTCCCTCACCACTTCTTAGTCCATCTCTTGATTCATGAATCCTGATACATGTGGCATCCCTCTCACCCAGTAGCAATATCCCTGTGGGAACTATGCCTTTGAAAGTGTGATGACTGTAGCAGCCACTTCAGAGAGTTCCTTTCCTCCTGGAGCTAGCCCATGGTCTCCTAATCGGACATCCCAGATGGGCGCCACCTGTTGTTTCACCTTCTCCCTCCCCCACCCCACCGCCTGTCTGTTTCCTGAATCTGACTGTGGTTAGCACACACCCTGAGTTTAATATGCGCTCTCTAAGCTGGCTTAGAATATAGTGCATTATCCTCTTTTCAGGAACATTTATTGGGTACCCGTACGGGTGTGGCATTTTAAACAAAGTGAAATAATGCAGGCCGGCAACTGATCACAGTTGCTGAATTAGTTTCCTTGGAAATAGGTCAGTGAGGAAGAAGATGTAAGAATTTAGGCCTAAAAGTTCATTAGAGGTCATTTAATCCAGCCCCTCCTTTTGCAGAGGGCAGAATGGAAGCAGGGCACCTTGAGTAGGTCTGGGGCACAACTCATCAGTGGCAGAGCCAGGCCTGGATATACGTTAACCTTGTCCCCAGTGTACTTTCTATAAGCAGTAATCAAGGCTGGCCGCTGTGCCTTTTAAAAAAAAGGTAGAAGCTCTTAGTTTCATCCTCTAGTAATGGGAAGCCGCAAAAGACCTCAGGAAGCTTAAAAAAGAAAAAAAAAAAGGGTAGATAGAAAACTGAAAATAGAGAAGTAAGCACAGCTGGGAGTCCAGAGAGGAGGATATTTCCATAATCCAGGTAAGAGGTGGTTGGGACCAAGATTATAAAAATTAGAAGGGAAGGAAATAGTTAGGATGGTATTAGGTTATTACAATTTCTGTTTGAATAGTGATGTAGAATAGGCCCCAAATGTAAGGACTCTTCAAATGATCGCTAAGCCCCTAACCGAGGCGTGGAGTTTGTTATAACAGACGTAGGCCTCTGTCTTAAAAGATGTGTGCAATTAAAAATAGATGAGGGCTTCCCTGGTGGCGCAGTGGTTGAGAGTCCACCTGCGGATGCAGGGGACACGGGTTCGTGCCCCGGTCCGGGAGGATCCCACGTGCCGCGGAGCGGCTGGGCCCGTGAGCCATGGCCGCTGAGCCTGCGCGTCCGGAGCCTGTGCTCCGCAGCGGGAGGGGCCACAGCGGTAAGAGGCCCGCGTCCCGCAAAAAAAAAAAAAAAAAAAATAGATGACACTATACATGGAGGACTTCAGTAGTATAGGCAAACAATTGAATGATGGCGTTGTGACTTGAACATAGCTCTGGGAGCACTGTTACTAGAACTATAGGGATATAATGTGAAGTTTCAAATTCCTGCACTACAGTATATAAAGGCATCTGTTAGTAATGACCAAAGGCTGACCCCGGAGCATTTCCCTGAAGTAAAAAGAAAAAAGTTGAATTAGAGTGGGAGATGGGTAGCGAGGAGGGAAGGGGAGGGGGCGAAGTCGAGTTCTTGCTCTTCTGGCTGGGAAAATGCTTTACTATATACATAATCGACTTCGTACTACACCGGGGCTCGGCTAGAGAAGGCCCATCCCCTTGTGCTGCACTCCGTTTTGATCCTGCAGTCAGCTGCAGAGTTATAGATGAAGTGACAAGGATGGTATCCTGATTGCATCCAGCTGCCTGGAGTAAGTCAAGGGCAGAGAGGCCCCGCCTGAGGAACAGCTCTCACTGAAGGCTCCAAAGGCATCTGAGATTCGGGACACCTCTGATGCTTTCAGAGCAGCGCAGTTCAGCGTTCTGTGACCCAGTGTTACCAAATTAAGTGTCTCTGGAGAGGAGTCTGGTAAGTGGCTTCAGCTAACAGGAAGAGGACTGAAATCTCAACAGCCTTTGACCCTAAAACTGATCCAGTGTTATTATTATTGCTGCAGATGGGGGCTTGAAAAGAACCCCTCGGGAAAGTGATTTGACCTTCCTTTGCGCGGATTAGAGAGCTGTGTTGACTCAAATACAGGGAGGGGGAATGCAGCTTCCATCCAGCAGAGGTGCCAACTGAACGGATGCCCCCATCCGCCCCCCCTCTCCTCCACCTTGCCCATCACTGGTGTTGAGTGCAGTTACTTGCGCTTGGAGCCCTTCAGAAATCTCTTTAATTCCATTGAGATGGATTGGTGGTTGTGGTCCTGGTGTGACTTGAACAGGCAGGTGCTTGGTGCCAAGCAAAGGAACCTGGCTGTGCGCTTGGTGGGGTGTGTTCAGGCCCACAGGCCAGACAGAAGTTACGGCCCACAGCCTATGTTGTTGCTCTGGGCTCTATAAAACTGTAATAGTATCGTATTATTTTAATCTGCTGAAATACAAACCCCAGAGTAGAGAACACAGCAGCAGCATTAAACATCTGAGGAAATGTTTGACATGGATTCATTTGTCTACAGCTATTATGATGATGCCTGTGGCCGATTAACTCTGTTGGTTACAACGTGGTGTTAACGAGGCCAAGGTTGTGGGTTGGAGAGGCCTGTTAGGTGAGCTGGTTCCGCACGAAGGAAACCTCTTTTCACAGCTCCAGACCACGTTCAAGACCCTGGTCAGACAGCCCATGAAAGCATGTAGATGATCACAAGGCCTGGGCAAGAGAGTGTAATGACTCAGCAAATGTCCCTTTACCCGCTGCTGGAAAAGCAATTTAAAACATGTGCTTTAGTGATGGTGAGTTACTCCTGTGATCTTCTCACACAAAGGCTATCACATTATTATGAATGGTAACAGGTGATCAGTACTGTTGCAGACTTCCTTTCTGAATTAAGAAGTATACTAGCTCTGGCTGCGAAGAAGAGAGGAAGGATCTTTGGTTCCCTTCTTTCACACTCAGCTTTCTGCCTGCTGAGATTCCACCACCCACCCCCCCCGCCGTGCATTCAACAAGTGTGCACGGAATGCTCTCACGTGCCGGCCCTGTGCTTTGTGCTTGGGAGGCCGCAGTGAGTAAGACAGAGTCTCTGCCTCATGGAGCTTAAACTCTGTGGGAGGAAAAGGGATAGTGAGTAGACAGTAAATAACCAGTGCAATTTCAAGAAGTGGAAGTTTGGTGAAGAAAAGCATGGGGTGAGGGGGCGTGATGAAGAATGGCTGGTTGGGGGACGGCATTTACCTTGGATGGGAAGGTCTGGAAAGACCTCTCAGAGCAGGTGACATTTAAGCAGAGACCTGACTGATGAGCACGAACCAGCCTTTTGAAGAGCTGGGGGAACGTTCCATTGAAGAAATAGCAGGTGCAGGGGGCTTGAGGTCTAGTCTACTCACAGTTAAAGAACAGGGAAGCCAGTGAATTGTGGGAGAATGTGGTACGAGAGAGATTGGAGAGTAGGAAGGCCGTTTAGAACATGCTAAGGAGTTTCATTATTATTCTTAGTCAATAGGAAGCCATTTTTTGTTTTTTAAAGATTTTTGTTGTGGGGGGGATGTTATGGATTGAACATATCTAAAACAGGTATGTCGAAATCCTAACCCTTAGTAACCTTATTTGGAAATAGGGTCTTTTCAGAGGTAATTAAGTTAAAATGAGATCATTAGGGTAGGCCCTAACTCAGTTTGACTGGAATCTTTATAAAAAGGCGAAATTTGGGCACAGAGACACACAGAGAGGGAAGAAGACCATGTGAAGACAGAGGTTTGGAGCAACGCATCTACAGGCCAAGGAATGCCAGAGATTGACAGCCAACCCCCAGGTGCTGGGAAGAGGCAAGGAAGGCTCCTTCCCCTGGGTGCGATGGCCCTGCCAGCACCTTGATTTTGGATTTCTAGATTTCTAGCCACTCAGTTTGTGTTACTTTTTACAGTAGCCCTAGCAAACTAAAAAAGGGGGAGTATTAGTATACTGGCTCTGCCTTTGGGAAAGCAATGAAGCATCCTAACTGGACTCAGTGACACTGGGGTGTTGGGTAAATATATAATGAAAAAATACATAATGAAAAAATATATAAATTAATAGGATGGAGCCCACTGATTGAATTACCCTGCATAGAATACCCCACTGTTCTTTTAAGAATGGTCCTTTTAGTGATGCTCTGTAAATGATGGTTTGGAGGGGCAAGAGTGGAAGCCAAGAAATAAGTTGGAAGTCTGTTACAGTAATCCAGTAACCTGCATTAATCTAGTAATGAGTAATGATGGTGGTTTGAGCTAGAGAGAGTGGTAGTAGAAATGGTAAGAGGGAGGCAGAAGTAAAGCCAGTAGGACTCGGTAATGGACTGGATGTGGGGAAAGAGGGAAAGGAAGGAATAAAGGCTGACTCTTAGCTTTTGGCTTGAGCAGTTGGATTAGATGACGTATTGAGATGGAAAAGGCTGAGAGAGAATGGCTTTTCTGAGGATATGGAATCAAGAGCTATGCTTTGGGCATGTTAAGTTTGAGGTGCCTATTGTTTATCCAGTTGAAGATATTAAGTAAGTAGTTGGTAGTCTCAGAAATGTTCCGGGCCAGACATACATTTGGAGGTCATCAGCGTAGAGACAGTATTTAGTGATTGAAACTAGATGTTACTTAGAGGGGAGAGTTGAAAGAAGAGAATAGGGGCCAGGAGTAGGCCCTCTGGAACTCTGCTGTTCAGAGGCCTGGTCAAGGATGAGGATTCGTGGTGCTGAGAAGCGGCACCAGGACAGCTGGCAAATTGTCAGTATTCACTAATGGTTAATGGTTTAAAGGTTAAACTAAGTTGTACGGAAATACATGGGGAGAGGTATTGGAAGTGCCCCACCCCTCATATACCAAATTCTGTTTAACAAAGCTATATCTAAGAACCTTTCCAAATCTAAGAACCTTTCCAAATGCGGAAATCAAGTTTTTGTTTTCAGTTTGTTACAGATTATAGAATCAGACAAATTCTGTATACTTGAGGCTTCCAAAAGGTCATTAAAATGTCTTTGTGCTCCAGATAGATTTTTTTTTTGTTTTTTAGAAACAGAGACTTTGTAAGTTTTCACAATGATCAAAATTTGTTATAAATCAGGGTTCCATTTAGTCTTCATTTGTGTGTTCATTAAGAGTGGAACCTGTTTCATTAATCACATGTTAAGAGATTACCTACCTTGGCCCAATTCAGGAAGCTATTATTCTACATAACTCGAAATTTCCAAGCAAGCATAGGGAAGTTTTGGAGGAAATTAGAATCACATCTATCTTTGAATATTGGCAGAAGAACTAGCATCTGTTGGATCAGATATCTTCAGAAGCCTAGTCTGCTCTTAGTATGTGAAGATTTGAATGTGGGGACTCTGTCGATACTGTTCAAAGAACTGAGCACTGTGCTTGGTTGTTGTCTGAACTGGGAGTTGATTGCTGATGTGTTTCTGTCCTCAGGTCTGGCGAGAATTTCCTGACCGGTTGGTGGGTTACCCAGGTCGCCTGCATCTCTGGGACCATGAGATGAGTAAGTGGAAGTATGAGTCTGAGTGGACCAATGAGGTGTCCATGGTGCTCACGGGGGCAGCTTTTTATCACAAGGTAAGTCGGGGGCAGACTTGGGGCAAGTGGGGCTGAGTTGACATACCAAGAGTATGATACTCGTTTTATTTGGCCCAACTTAATTTTCACGAGTTTTGGAAAAATGTTCTACTTTAGATGTTTTTTTCGAGTTTGCCTCTTTGGTTTACTAATTCACACGTACAGACAGTTGTAAATATTCTCATTAGCCTGCTTTTTGCATGCATTATATTGTGAGCTTTTTTCTTATATCATTAACATTTCTTCATAAACAACTTCTTAACATAATTGCTAATATACCATTATATTAATATTCCATAAATCATGTATAACTGTTTCTCTATCATTTAGGTTGTATCTCATTTTTGTATCTAATATATTATTTTGTATCTAATATATTTAGGTTGTATCTGATTTTTTTGCTAGATAATGCTTTATATCAGATGCTTAAACAATGACCAGTATCCATTTTCATACCCGTTTGTACTTAGGATCATTATGATAGATTCCTAGAAGAAGAATTATGAACATTTGGGGGAGGTTTTGATATATACATATTTGTTGGTTGTTTTCAATATAGTTTGTGCCAATTTATATTCTTCCCAGCAAAATACAAAAGTATCTTACCATCCCCTCCCTTGCATGAAAAGCATTTTTAAAAAAATCAAACTTAGCTATTTTGATAAGTGAAAGTGGATCTTATTGATTTCACTTTGATTTGATAACTGTTGAGGTTGAAATTCCTTTTGTGTATATTTTAGCCTTTTGTATTTCTTCTCTTAGAATTGTCACTATGTTTTTGACTCTTTTTTTTATTAAAGGGAGAGATTGAAGGGTATGCATTGGACTTTAGAATATTCTGTTTGATGGTGGAGTGCTCCCTGGGAGTGTGTGGCTTAATTAAACGGTAATAACTTGTCAATTGTCAGCAGTAGCATAAGGAACTGATGTCAGGAAAAAGATCTGTGCAGCTCAGCACAGTTAATTTGACTTCGCTGTATTTATATTGATTGCGTGTTGTTATCTCAGCACTGCTGCCCTCATATTTTTCAGGGCTCTAGATCCAGAAATGAGCTTTTGTTCTTAGCAAAGAATAAATAAATAAATAAGGTTTATAATTCTTGGGGTTTGTGGTAGACTGATAAATACCTTTTTTTTAGCCCACACATTTCTGTACTATTTCATACATATAGGTTATGTAGTTTCAGAATTGCCTCATTTTGTTTCACTTTAAAAAGGACATGTCTGCAGTGTCAATCCACCATTAATATATCTGTTTCTATCTGCAGTCTATAGAAAGAATATGGAAAACAGGGTTGAACATTGTGACTCGGGGGAAGGATTTAGTGAAGATCAGTATGTAGTGTGTTTCTGAACAATATTTATTAAACATATGATATATTAATCAGTCCAGAGGGCCTACATCTTACAAGGGCTTCACACCATACGGTACACACCTCTGTTTACTATAAGTGATTTTTTAAAGAATGACAGTGTTAAAGACACTTGGTCACCTGACCAAAAACCATTCTAATACTTCCTTTGCCCTTTCTGTTGATCCAGGCTTGTGACTAATCTTACGAGAGAAAGCTTGTCCCCCTGCCATGGCTCAGTTGCCCTTTGTGTATCAACCACAGGGAACTGCTATTTGAATGTGTCTCCTTTTCTGTCTCACCTGGCAGTATTTTAATTACCTGTATACCTACAAGATGCCTGGGGACATCAAGAACTGGGTGGATGCTCATATGAACTGTGAAGATATTGCCATGAATTTCCTGGTGGCTAACGTCACGGGGAAAGCTGTTATCAAGGTAGGAGGCATCCTTGGCCGGCTCTGCCCCAACTTACTTTGCGATCTGGGGCATGCTTCTGGTTCTCTGAGTCTCAGAAGTTTTCATAACTATAAATGAAGCCTTGGAATAGATGAACTTTAAGCTCCCTTTTAGCTTTAAGATTCTATGATTGATGCTGTCATATTGTGAAATTGAAGCTAGGCTTTGATGATTTAAACATATGTTTTATACGTTTTTTTTCTTTTTGTTTTCACATCTTTATTGAAGTATAATTGCTTTACAATGTTGTGTTAGTTTCTGCTGTACAACAAAGTGAATCAGCTATATGTATACATGTATCCCCATATCTCCTCCCTCTTGAGCCTCCCTCCCACCCTCCCTATCCCACCCCTCTAGGGGGTCACAAAGCATCGAGTTGATCTCCCTGTGCTATGCAGCAGCTTCCCACTAGCTATCTATTTTCCATTTGGTACTGTATATATGTCAGTGCTACTCTCTCACTTCATCCCAGCTTCGCCTTCCCCTCTGGTGTCCTCAAGTCCGTTCTGTACGTCTGTGTCTTTATTCCTGCCCTGCTACTAGGTTCATCCGTATCATTTCTTTTAGATTCCATATATATGCATTAGCATCCAGTATTTTTTTTTCTCTTTCTGACTGACTTCACTAGGTATGACAGACTGTAGGTCCATCCACCTCACTACAAATAACTCAATTTCATTCCTTTCTATGGCTGAGTAATATTCCATTGTATATATATGCCACATCATCTTTATCCATTCATCTGTCAATGAACATTTAGGTTGCTTCCATGTCCTGGCTATTGAAAATAGGGCTGCAATGAACATTGTGGTACCTGTACCTTTTTGAATTATGATTTACTCAGGGTATATGCCCAGTAGTGGGATTGCTATGTCATATGGTAGTTCTGTTTTCAGTTTTTTAAGGAGCCTCCATGCTGTTCTCCATAGTGGCTGTATCAATTTACATTCCCACCAACACTGCAGGAGGGTCCCCTTTTCTCCACACCCTCTCCAGCATTTACTGTTTCTAGATCTTTTGATGATGGCCATTCTGACTGGCATGAGGTGATACCTCATTGTGGTTTTGATTTGCATTTCACTGATGATTAGTGATGTTGAGCATCTTTTCATGTGTTTGTTGGCTGTCTGTATTTCTTCTTTGGAGGAATATCTATTTGGTCTTCTGCCCATTTTTGGATTGAGTTGTTTATTTTTTTGATATTGAGCTGCATGAACTGCTTGTATATTTTGGAGATTAATCCTTTGTTGCTTTGTTTGCAAATATTTTCTTCCATTCTGAGGGATGTCTTTTCATCTTGTTTATGGTTTCCTTTGCTTTGCAAAAGCTTTTAAGTTTCATTAGGTCCTATTTGTTTATTTTTGTTTTTATTTCCATTTCTCTAGGAGGTGGGTCAAAAAGGATCTTGCTGTGATTTATGTCATAGAGTGTTCTGCCTATTTTAATCCATTTTGAGGTTTTTTTTTTTGGTTGTGATGGGTCCTCGCCTCTGTGCGACGGCTTTCTCTAGTTGTGGCAAGCAGGGGCCACTCTTCATCGCAGTGTGTGGGCCTCCCACTATCGCGGCCTCTCCTGTTGCGGAACACAGGCTCCAGATGCGCAGGCCAGCAGTTGTGGCTCACGGGCCCCCAGCCGCTCCGCAGCATGTGGGATCTTCCCAGACCAGGGCTCGAACCTGTGTCCCCTGCACTAGCAGGCAGACTCTCAACCACTGTGCCACCAGGGAAGGCCCATTTTGAGTTTATTTTTGTGTATGGTGTTAGGGAGTGTTCTGATTTCATTCTTTTACATGTAGCTGTCCAGTTTTCCCAGCACCACTTATTGAATAGGATGTCTTTTCTCCATTGTATATTCTTGCCCCCTTTGTCAAAGATAATGTGACCATATGTGCGTGGGTTTGTCTCTGGGCTTTCTATCCTGTTCCATTGATCTATATTTCTGTTTTTGTGCCAGTACCATACTGTCTTGATTACTGTAGCTTTGTAGTATAGTCTGAATATACAATTTTGTTTTTTTTTTTTAGTTATAGTTTTTAACCTCCAGTATCAGAGATAAAGGCTGTGGTGGTCAATCTACAAATCATGTTTTTTAAAAAATATAATTTTATTCTCAAACGTGACTTGGAATCTAGTTCTTTTCGTTAAAGAATGCAGTTTACATCTTTCTTAAGGTAGCTGATTTTTTTTAATAGACGCTGAGAAGATAGCACACTTTGTACAATTGTAACTGTAGTTGTCCTAAACATTATTTTAAGATAGCGATTACCAGTTTGTAACAGTACCTTTCCTGTAACATATTAAAAGCTGAGATCACATGGGGATCTTTGTATGTGTAATAGATGTCTGTTCCTGAAATGTAGATCTTGCTCAAATCAGATCCCTAGGAATGCAGGGAGAGTACACTTCTGTGTAACAGTGGAATCATCTTGACCTTTCTTTCCTTCTGGATTAGAATTCCATATGTGAAAATGGGCAGTGCTTCTAGGCCAGATTCCTGTACTGGAAGCTTATGTTGGACGCATGGTATGGCATCCCCAAATGATTCCTCATGCTGTTAATTGATGAGACAAGCTAGGTTAAACCAAAGTGACTAAGGAAAGAGGAAAAGTCACTGTGTGTTCAGACTTGACCCAATCTTACCCTACCCCCCAGCTCTCTAAATTACTCAGTGAACAGCTCACTGCAGGGAAAATTAAAGAATATAAATTGCAAAACTAGTTTTAAAGGAACTCCCCTTATTTCCAAATTTGCTTTTTTGTTTGTTTGTTTTTTGCGGTACATGGGCCTCTCACTGCTGTGGCCTCTCCCATTGTGGAGCACAGCCTCCAGACACGCAGGCCCAGCGGCCATGGCTCACGGGCCCAGCCGCTCCACGGCATGTGGGATCCTCCCGGACCGGGCACGAACCCGTGTCCCCTGCATCGGCAGGCGGACTCCCAACCACTGCGCCACCAGGGAAGCCCCAAATTTGCTTTTTGACATGCTTCAAGATGTTCTTAGCTGTGCCTGCATACTCTGGACGGTAATTTCTCGGGTCTGTATGCTTCTTAGCCTGGTCTTAGTTATCTAGCTTTCTTCCCCTCCCATCCCTCTACTGGTTACTTATCTTCACTAGGTTAGGATAGCAGCCTCCCCTGAGTTTGCTAAAAAAAAAATTAGAAGTTTAACGTATGGGAGGGTGGTGGGGAGAGTCAGGGAAAAGGATTCAGAGGGCAAAGGACCACTGGATTTTTCTCCCTGACTCAACGGGATTGCAAAATAACCTGGCATTTTCAAGAGCATGGTGCTGCTCATAGCATTTGCCATTAGCTGGAAGAAGGAGAACGAGCGCCTATTGGAACTAAGGTTACGATGAAAGTTATGGGAAGCTGTATTTCATCGCCCTTATGGCTGCAAGAACAAATGGTGTTTATACAAGGACCTTGGCAGTGAGAAAACAGTCATTAAACAGGAATTAAGGAGCTTGTCATCACCACTTCTTTCCAGTTACAGAAGGCAAAAGCCCTCCAAGCCTTTTTTATTGGGCCCTTGTGAGTTCTGCTGTTGGCCGAGCCAGACAGAACTGAATGGAGGAATAGTGAGGCATGTGTGTGTGCATGTGTGCCTGCAGTGGGAGTGGGCATCTCAGCGTATAGAACGGAAGTGTGCAGAGAGTGGTGTCACGAGCGTGATTTTATTGTCCTTGGCACTGACAGCCAAGTATATTTTTGTGCTCTTCTGGCAGGTAACACCACGAAAGAAATTCAAGTGTCCTGAGTGCACGGCCATCGATGGCCTTTCGCTAGACCAGACACACATGGTGGAGAGGTGAGTGAGCCTCTAACCAGAAGTCTGCCCTAGTCTCTGATCCCCATTTCCTGCCTTGGGCCTGTTTATGGGACTTTGTTGCAGATATAAGGACAGCAGCTGGTAGCCATAGTCACCTCCTTTTGCACGTGGGAATTGGGTTAGTTCAAGCCCAGGTCACCCAAAGAATTAATTTGGAATGCTACTCACTCAATTTGTAATGGTTGGAAGGATCTTAAAAATATAGCCGGCCTTAAGCTCCGGAAGCCAGATTCTCCGTGTGGACTAGGCAGTTAACTATCCACAGTCATTCGAGTGGAAGCGAGTTAATTCCAAAGAAATACTGGACTGTTTTCCAGGGTGATAGCTCCATGTTACAGTGAAAGTTTGATTGGAAAGAATTAAACTAAACCCACTAGAGACAAATTACCTTTGCTGACACAACTGAAACACCTACCTACCAAGAACAGAATTGAAAGCACAGCTCTTTACATTACAGAGAGAGAAGCAGGGCAGCTCTGAGATACTCCCTTTATATTGATTCAGTCGGTCAGTAAGCACACCTCTGTGTGGGTGTGATACAGGGCCTTGCAGGTGAGTATAAAAGGAGTGGGAGAGGTCTGTCTTCCCTTAAGACCTTTATAATCTTAGAGTAGACCTAATAGTTCTCACTTGTATCCCAAAGGTCCCCAAGCTTCCAGTCTCCTGAATCAAACCGAATTCTTCCAAAAGGCAACCCTTACACAAGACAGCAGGCTCTGACAGCCAGTAACACTGTTGTCAAGGGACCAGCATGCATTCAGAGAATGTCATGAGAAAGGCATTAGAATGAGATATCTAGTTCAAGTTTCCACAGGTCCCATACGCATCTGCTTGCAGCATTCATTTCTGAAATCTATCAGCCACATCAAAGTCCTTCGAGCCTGGAGGATGGTTTTGTACAGCGAGTTGTTTCACTTGGCCTGGATTCTTCTATAATGTTATACTCCTTCTTACTCTTACTCTCTAAATAATCTCTTTATCTCTTTCATATATAAATGTCTTACCCAAATGACATGACTTTTACCAACCATCAATATGAAATAACATATTATTGTGATTTTGGAAATATCTGTCACTGGTCCCAAGTATTACCCAGTCAAGGACGGTGACATCAACTGTCATAGCTCATTTGGAAGAGACCCCAGTTATAGTTCTATTAGAGCACATGAACTTGGTACTTAAACCTACCCCCATTCTGTGTTGGGAAGAATTTCATAGCATTAAGCAATTAGTTATTGATTGGACCGAGTTAAAATGGTGGGGTTATAGGGTCCAAGAAAGGAATTGTATGGAGAAAAGTTGACCTAATAATGGCCCTTAAAGTTCATGCTAAAGCTAAACAACTCCTCTGTAACACCACTGAGATCATAACAAATGCAGTGGGAAAGATTTAAGTTAGATATAATTATTATTAAACACTGAAGAAAGTAACTATGGGAAATGTGGAAACTTCCTCGTGGGAAGAGGCTTTTGAAAATAGAATAGGCAACTGCCCAGATGTTGGTAGGCTCGATTTTATCAGAGTTTATAATTAACAATAACAGGTACACACACGTGTGTGTATATATATTTAATACGTGTGTGTGTGTGTGTGTGTGTGTGTGTGTAAAACTTAATCCAAAGCTATATGTGGTAAGAGTCATAAGGAAGGCTCAAAATGTCATACCTGATCGCAGGAAAGAGAAGTGACTTCTTGCTAGGTCAGTTATTAGGAATAATTTTGTAAGAGGTGGCACTTGAAGTGAGCCTTCAAAGGTCACTAGGATTCCAACCGATGCAACTCTGGGCAAGAAGAGGAGATCCTCGGCAGGGAAACTGGATGGTCCAAGGTACATTTGGCAAGCAGTCAAGATATCCAGTTTGGCAAGAATGTAGCATTGTGGCCCATTAGTGCCAAACTGCAGAGAGCCCTGGATGCCCAGTTAAGGAGCTGAGCTTTTTTCTCCAGGCTCTGGTAAGCCATAGAAGGTTTTTGAATAGGAAGTAGCTTGATCAAAGTGTTGTTTTTTTTTTTTTTTTTTTTTTGCGGTACGCGGGCCTCTCACTGCTGTGTCCTCTCCCGTTGCGGAGCACAGGCTCCGGACGCGCAGGCTCAGCGGCCATGGCTCACGGGCCCAGCCGCTCCACGGCATGTGGGATCTTCCCGGACCGGGGCATGAACCTGTGTCCCCTGCATCGGCAGGCGGACTCTCAACCACTGCACCACCAGGGAAGCCCCCCAAAGTGTTGTTTTGAGGCTGATTTGGAAGTGGTGCATAGAATGGAATGAAGGTGAAGAGACAGAAGAAAGAAGAACAGTTAGAAGGCTCGAACTAAATTGAGTGTGGGGAAGAAGGGATGAATTAAATTGCAAGGGATTTTTTTTCCCCCCAAAGGAGAAGAGCTGGCTCTTGATTTCCAACTGAATAGGTATGGGGAGGTTATGGAGAAGCAGTTGATCAAGACAGTCAGGAAGAATGGTAGTACCTTTAACAGTGTAAACAATATAATTAGGAGGGATGCCAGTTATGGGAGGGAAGGGGATGAATGTTGGACCTCACAGTATAACTAATGAGGCCAGGAGATTTAATCATGTGTGAAGTTGGAGAGCAGTCAGGCGGGTGTGTTTTGGGTCTTGCCCTCTGTCTATGCAGGTGTAGATACAGGGCAAGCAGTTGGAAATATGGAACTAGAACTTTAGAAAAAAGATTAAAACAAAGGTGGAGATCTGGAAGACATCTGTCCAGAGATGGCAGCTGACTGAAGAAAAGCCAAGGGCAGAATCTTGAGAAATTCGGACACTTAGGAGACAGAAAGAGTAACTGAAAAGAGAGAAGCAGCCACTGGCGAGGCCAGGAGAGAGCCAGCGTCTCCGGTGCTCGGCAGCAGGGAGGAGCAAGGAACATGCAGACTGGGAAGTGGTCTTGGAATTAAAACGGTCATTGGTGACTTTGGGAAAAATGATGTCGTAGGTTGATGGGGCTAAAGAGTGTGAGCTAGTAGTGAGGAAGTAGAGTCAGTGAATGTAGGCTCCCCTTTTGAGAAATGTGATAGGGAACAGAAGGAAATCAATCTTGAAATTAATTAGAAACTGAGAGCAAAACTATTCGGATGAATGACTGAATTACTAAATAAGGCACTTAGATGGGGAGGGAGGAAGACGTGATTTCAGCCCTGTTGGGTAGACCAAGAGATGGAGTGACAAGTGCTGAACTGTTCATTTGTTTTCTTTTTTTAAATAGTTGCCTTTGCAGAACCCACATTTTTGCACAAAAGAGTTAACCACTCTGCGTGTTATGACCTTGTGTTGAGATTTGTGGTTCAGTAAGCTTGTTTATCCTTATATTTGGGGTCTGGGGTCAGAAACCTCAGTCGTGGAGGAGAATGGCTTTTACTACCAGCATCCATTTCCAGGACCTGCCGTTAGTTCTTTAAGAAGCAGAGGAATTTGTGACTGTTCATCTTGGCCAATAGCTTTACCCAGGTCAAGACGGTACAGCAGACAGACGGTGTTGGTTTAAGAAACAAACATTGTATTTTGATTCAGGCCAGTCTTTGTTCAGATTATGATTAGCCACTTATTAGCTGTCCAACTTGAGGAAATTGACTTACCTTATCCTGAATTTCCAACCTTTTCATTTCTTAAAATAGATATATTAACTATCTATCATGTTGCATTCAGGGGTTCAACAGATATTTACTGAGCATCTTTGTACCAAACAGTGTGTTATATGCTGGAGATGAAAGGAGTAATAATACATGAAAGCCTGTAGCGCGGGGCCTGGCGAGGTTAGTTCGCTTTCCAATTTCCCCAACGCTGATCCTGAAGGCTCCTGGTTACTTTAGGTAATTGTATGTGTTTGAAAGGAAAACTGAAAACGGTTAGTCCTTTCTCCCCCAGACACTTTCAGCGCTTTGGAGATAGACGTTGGCAGTTCTTAGCCTGTCTGTACTTGATTAGAAAACCAACCCAGGGGAACAGTTACTGACGTGGTAGCTGGACCCCTGACAGAACAACTCAGGTGGGCCACCAGCGATCAGCCAAACTCTTAATCTACCCTAACCTGTCGCCCAGCCCAGATCCCCTGCGTGAAAATAAAGTAGGAAACACAGTCAACACCCGTCAGGAGAGCTAAGGACCTCTACCATTCAGCATGAGCAGCCATTTCTCCAGGGCAGGCTGTGTGGAGAGAAAGAAGGACTCACTAACCTGGGTTAGCCGGGGCAGCTGTCAACAAGTCGAGCTGGCCTCTTGCCTGGGACCCGGCCCTGTTGGCAGGTCTAGTTACAGAGGAGACATTGTCCTCAGTGCTCTCCAGGGGGCCCTAGAGCCCCTGTCCGCTGCCAAGAACCATGATCCTTCTTTAAGACGTGCTCGCTGGTGCCTCTGCTGGGCACGGCTGGGCTTTGCTGGCCAGCATCTACAAGCAGAATAACTGGAAACTAGAAGAACTGCTACATGTTTATAGGCAGAACAACTGTCAAAAGTAAGACCCTGGGGAAATTTGACTTAGTCTGCCACTGCCTTGACCTCATGATTTGAGGAGAGAAAGGCTGTTGTCCAGCGCTTGCTTCATACCATTTTGTTAAAACCCCTCGGTCTTTTCCCCAGGCTCCTGTCAATGTGGTACCTGGGACTACGACCTCCCGAGTCTCAAAAGACTGCCAACAGGAGGAAAACTCAGTGACCTGTGGGTTATTGTAGAGTCTGCTAGAAAGAGCAAGGGCTCTGTTGCCAGCGCGAGACTGGGTTTGAAACCCAGCTCCACCACTTTCCAGCTCGGGGTCCTTGGGTAGTCCCTTAACCTCTCTTAGCCTGAATTTCTCAAACCATAACAGGAAGCTACTATACGCCAATCCTTGGGCATACGGACGGGGATATTTAAAGGAACCACTGGGATCATGTATGTAAATTAGCTGGCACGTCATAGGTGCTCAAAGGTTGTTAATTTCCAGCTCCTCCCTTTAGACCCTAGAATTATGTTAATAAATAAATGTGTATCATCTCATAATGAAGACTTTAGCCTCAGCAGCCAGAACACCTGGGTTTGGTTCTGCCTCTTACTAGTTACTTGGCCTGTGGTCCTGTCTCTTAGCCTCTCTGTCTTCCCAGTGTACAGTGGGAAGGATAGTAGACCTGCCTCACAGGGTTGTTGTGAGGGTGAAGTGAGTTACTAATACATGTCAAGCACTTGTAACACAGCCTGGAGCAGAGAATAAATGTTAATTGCTGTTGATTTGTGGTCATGGACACAGTGATCTTATTAGCTGGAAGAGCTCAAAATGAAATAGTAACACGTTTTGACCAAGAGAAGAAGCAAGAGAAAAGAATTGATGGTACCTGGCTTCTTTACTTATTGGTTTCTTGCTAAAGCTCAAAGGACTCAAGTAAAAGCTATTGATTAAAATAAGTTGAAACAAGGCCTACAGTATCTCTGAGGACAGAAGAGCCTTCTGGTCTGTGTCTTGGAATTCAGCCCCTACCTGGTAACCCGTTCTCAGGTGCCATGGGCCTGACTGAGGAGAGAGAATACTGACCTCTCTGAAATCCATCCTTGAGGGCCCCTTAGCTTCGAAAGTGGTTTTTACGGGCTTGTTTTCCCCCTCGGGTCTGATGCTGAAGTGTCATTAGCCAGCTGGCACACTCAGCTGGCCTGATTGACCAGAACCATTTTCTGCCAGCGTGTCTGACCTGCTCCCCTCTGAGGAGCTGCTCACGAGGCTGGGGGCGGTGTCGGGGGCAGGGGTGTGTGTGTGCTGAACTACCTCCCCCCCCAGCAGTGCTAAGTTGCTTGTTGCTTTGTTGCTGCCGGTTCTAACACAGGAGTGGCTAAAATTGTGAAAGCTGTCCTGTGTGAACTTCAGCTTTCATGGAAGAGCTTATGGAAGTTGACCCATAATTCCCAGGCCCACAGTAGATGTGGGTTGACTGACTGAAGTGTTTGTCCTTTGCAGTTGAGGTTCAGTGCCCCATTGCCTCCTTCCGCCTTCCATCGCTCCATGTGTACGATCTTCCCTTCTCCCTTTTAAACTTGAGTGGGCTGAAGCTCAGATCCGAGTGCCTTTTGCCTTTCCACCCTTCGTCTTCTCTTCAGCTGGCAGGGATGGGGTTAAGGATTGTTGGCAGCTAATCCACCTTGGTTTGAGGCCGCTTCTACGGAGCTGGAAGAATGACTGGAATTTGAGGGGGAGGGGAAAAGATATTCTGACCTCTGCAGGCCCCTGGCCTCCAAACAGCATCCCTGGTTCCCTTTCTCCCGACGAACTAGTAGTTGAAGTACCCCCAGATCACGTCCTTTATCCACACCCTCCCAACCATGTTAAGAACCTGGGAGCATGCTGGGGAACCTTGCATTTCTCTTGTAGATGTTGAAGACTATGTATTGGTATTTTGCTCTCATCTCTCATCTCTCGAACGGTTTCTCTTTTCCCCACCCCCTGTCCCTCTCATCTGCTCCACTGCCCTCCCCAAACCCCACAGGTCTGAGTGCATCAACAAGTTTGCTTCTGTCTTTGGGACAATGCCTCTTAAGGTGGTGGAGCACCGAGCCGACCCCGTCCTGTACAAGGACGACTTTCCTGAGAAACTGAAGAGCTTCCCCAACATCGGCAGCTTATGAAATGTGCTGCTGGTGGAGGTCTGAACACTAATCCCGGGCGGAGGAAGAGAACACGTCCCCCCAGCACTCTGATGCCCAGATTCCAGAGTGGGAGCTTGGCACATCCCTGCCCAGCCTGCTTACCCGAGAGCAAGAGCCCAGGGCGGACATCTGAGTACCTCGTGCAACCTCTGATGCTCTCGATGGGTTCTCTCTGAAAACTCCAGATGGAAGCCTTGGGCAGGCTCCAGGGGTAAGGCCAGCTCAGGCGTCCTTTGTTTGTAGCTCAATACAAGGTCTAAGAGGACACTTCACTGGCTGTAAGACAGCTGAGAAACCTCCAGCCCATTTCAGATTTGGGGAATCAGGTAAGAGCTACCTGTTTCTCACTTTTCGTTACTTCAGATCAGTGAGTTCTTCAGAGGAGAAGCCATGCCCAGAAGTTGGTGCAAAATGCAAACATCTTAGTGGCATTTGATGCCTTGGGACAATGGGGCACTGGCCTCGTCCAGAGAAGAGCACCGGCTGCCGAGATGGGACCTATAAGTTCCATGAACTGTCTCTCTTTGGTTTGGCTTTTTGATATGATTAAAATTATTTTTTATTCCATTTCCTACTATGTCTTAAATATTGGTTATGGAACTCTGTTTCTTTTTGTGTGTATTAAATCTATCTTCTGGCCTCAACTCCAGTCTCCTCCTCATGTCTGGGAAGATACGTAGCCAGGAGGAGTGTCCAGTGCCATGTACATCCAGCAGAGGAAGAGCCCCAGACTACAAGCACTCTTAGAGGAGATGTGTCCCCAAACCTCCAAAGGAATCTGTATGCTTCCTGATGAGATCTAGA
The DNA here is from genome assembly GCF_003676395.1 of Aethalodelphis obliquidens. Classification (NCBI taxonomy): domain Eukaryota; kingdom Metazoa; phylum Chordata; class Mammalia; order Artiodactyla; family Delphinidae; genus Aethalodelphis; species Aethalodelphis obliquidens. The sequence continues at coordinate 5,539,098 of NW_020837958.1, read as the reverse complement.
TATTCTCCAGGAAAAACAGAAGGCCTCTCATAGCCATACACTGAGTCGCTCTGCCGGTACCATGTTGTAAAAGTTGAGGCAGTTGTGACCCTCACCCCAAGGGGATGCCAAAATTTCCCTCATTCTCTTGGTATAAACCTAACATTAGCCAGAGAGGTTCTGGCTAACGTTAAATGCTGCTGTAACAACTGTTTTGCAATAGTTGCTGGTGTATTTAAATCATTACATTTCAGCATTTAGTAATACTGCACATGTGTGAATTATACCTCTTTAAGCCCAGTTGATGGACAAATCTACCCTGGCAAATGTTAGACGTTATGGATTCGAAACAGATTTATCTGTGGCTCTGATATTAAAATTAGCCACAGTTTGGGCTTTAGCCATAACATATGTCCCCAGAACACAAAATACATAATAATTTGCTTGGAATATGGGTATAATTACTGAAACCTAGTTGTGTGCCAGTCCAAGTCACTAAACCACCACGCATTGTTCTGTCGAGTGACATGAAGGTGAGCTGTTCTCCTGCTGTAGTTTTCAAACTTGCAGTTTTAACGAGTCACTTCAAATGTGCTCTCATAGACTTTGAGAGGCCAAAGAAAACTTTCAGAAGTAGCAAAATTGAGAGTGGAAATCTTGAGAGTCTCATCTTTCATATTAAGGAGCGATAGAATCACGGACTGTTACAGGTGGAAGGGATGAGATAGCATCTCCAGGTCATTCATTTTGCAGATGCAGACACTGGAGTTGTGATTTATTCGTGTATTGCAGCTGCAAACACACGTGCTTAAATCAATACTAATGATTTGAATAATTAGATTCTAGTCAGCAGGGGATATGGGAAGGCACTTTGGCCTCCTATTCATAGTACTGGGGCTGGTATGATAGAAACCAAGAGGAAGGGTTTTCTCTTGTACACCCAGATACTGGTAGCTGACACAGTGAGTACCTCTGACCTTTCTAGGGGTTCTCTAGCTTGTTTTCCAAGATTTGGGGCAGGTGGAAGGGGAGGAGGGCCTCACATTTAAATCCCAGCTAAAAGCCAAGAACTGTGCTGACGTTGCACATGTGTTATCTCACCCTCAATGTATAGCACTCTGCTCTTTTCACACCACCGCCTGCACTACCTTAGTGGCTGGTTTCTAATCCAGTTCTCACTCTCAAAGGGTAAATTAATCCTCCCTCCCTCCCTCTTTATTTGCCCTTTGATTATGGAAGAGAAATGCTTCAATCTGAAGTCATTGGGAGCCCCAGGGGACTGAGTTAGTGGGCCTTTTTCACCTTCTTAGGAGTTATTGGACTTCTAAGGGCATTAAAACTCTATTTCAAGTACCTTACTACCCCCAGAAATATTGGGGACTAGATCTTGCAACATAGCAGAAAAGAATTTTTATTGTAGAATGAGTATTACATCCTAGGCACTGGAAGCAAACCTCAAAGCTTCTATTCCTAGGAACAGACGGGGTGCAGGTCACCAGGAGAAATTCAGGACAGGAATATAGGAAGTGATCGTGATTCATGGATTCAGAGACTAGGGACTCAACCCCTGTGTCGGTGAATTTCTGAACTGCTCACCAGGCAAGCCTCACCTATAAGCCTGGGTGGGGATCATCTGTCCTTGGGATGCCATAGGGCCTGGTTTTAGAAGTGGAACAGTAATGCTAATTAAAATGTCACGTTCTGGCCTACAACAGACAACAGCTGGTTTTAAATTTAAGAAATCTTTTTTAAGGAATTGCATCCTACTGGCCTGTACAGACGGTGAACCTGAGTTGGCCCTGGCCTTGGTCCAAATGTGTGCTCTAAGTCACTTGCCTTTGCCCCCAGGGATCTAATTAGGATGAGCTGGCCCACTTGGAACGCCAAGGTTGGAAACACTTTTGTTGGTTAACATTAGATAGCTGTTAATGTTCTTATCGTGTATTTTATCAAGCCTCACACATGTTTAGGCAAAAACCTCCTTTTCTGGGAAAATTAAGGAGGAAGATATCAACTTTTGTTCTCAGAATCTCTGGTTCTTTCCTGCAAATGATGCTATCCTGTCTCCTCTTCTTACTCAGTGTCATGAAGGTCAGAACTCTGGCTTCTCTGCTGAAGCCTTATGTGCTTCCAGCTTGTGTTTTTTAGGAGTTTCTCTGCTGCCTCTGGAAAAAGTGACCGTCATCCTGGCCTGTGCTGACCAGGACTGGGAGCTGGAAGAGGCCAGCAGCCTCCGTGCTGTCACTTGCTGAAGAGGTTGCTAATAGCTCTGTGATCCCAGCTTCCTCCTGGGACAGTCCTGACTGGTGGATCCTTGCCACTGAAAGGTAGCAGGCTTCTAGCCACGGCTTTCTAAAGGTCTGATTGCTGGGTTCAAGTCCAAGACCCTTTGATGGTAGAATTAAGAAGTAGGTGAAGCAGGGACTTCCCTGGTGGTCCAGTGGTAAAGAATCCGCCTTACAATGCAGAGGACGCGGGTTCAATCCCTGGTCAGGGAACTAAGATCCCACATGCCATGGGGCAACTGAACCTGCACGCCACAACTACTGAGGTTGCACGCCTCAACTAGAGAGCCTGCGCGCCACAACTAGAGAAGAGAAAACCCGCATGTCACAACGAGAGAGAAGCCCACGCCGCAACGAAAGATCCCGCGTGCCACAACTAAGACCCAAAGCAGCCAAAAATAAATAAAATAAAATAAATAAATAATAAATCTTTAAAAGAAAAAAAGAAGAAGAAGAAGAAGTAGATGAAGCAGAGACGTGTTGGGAAGCGGTTCAGTTTTGGGGGGATTCTTCCTGGCTCTGCAGTCCCAGGATCCCGGGGGAACCCAGCCGAGAGGGTGGAGGTTTTGGGTGTTGGAGGTTCCCCATCGTCCAGCCACCCTGAGCCTGGTGGGTTTCCTTTGCTTTGGGGACAGTAGCATCTCTGGGGGTAGGCTGCTTTTCCCCTTTCTCTTGGTCGTCTTCTATTGCATCGGCAGAAGCCACAGCAGGCCATTTCCTGAGCCGCCCTGGCTCAGAGAGGCAGAGGCAGAGAATGCCCACTGGGCCCTCACCCCTTCAGCCACTTCCTGAGGAGCAGTCCTGGCAGGAGCACCAGCCATGTTGGTAGGCGGCTGCCGTCCAGGAAAGCTTTAGAAGTGACTTGAGCTTTCCACTCAGGGCCCGGAGGCATATGAACCCTGGGGTCTGGCTGCTCGTCTCACCCGAGAGCTCTGTCCCAAGCCCTGGGGCTCCTGTCCTAGGCTAGTGTTTGCTTCTGAGTAAAACTGGGGGCAGCTTTTGGCTCCAATTTGCCAAGTAGGCCTGGTGTGATGATCTGAACAGGCCCATTGAGCTGCTCCTGGCAGAGGAAAGGTAGGCAGGTGGACTCTGCTCTCACCTGTAAGGTTTTCCCCCTCTTTAGGGTGGGAACGTCCTAAGCTAAACTCACAGCCTCTCTTGCACCTCTGTTAAATGGACTGTCAAGGGTCCCCCGCATCAGGCTTTGTGACGTCCAGGTTCCCAGGGAGGGGTTGTGTGGTCTGTCCAGGCAGTGTTGGGCCTCGGCTTTTCAATGTCAGGCTCATCATTGCTGGCAACACGGGGAAGGTGGCTGGGCAGTTTGGCCCCCTCTCCCAGCTTTCCAGGCTTCTCTCCTTTTCAAGAAATTGTTGAGTCACCAGCATGTGTGTCTGGCATTTGGTTTCCTCAAATTTACAGCCTTTTCAGGGTAGAGTTTTTTCCTTTCTTCAGCTCCCAACTGGTTGGGCCCCTGGTTGCATTTCTTCCCAGTCCTCCTGACTGGCGCAGAGCTGTCAGGCCAAGACAAAGAAAGGGCAGGATGTCTGGGTCACTCTTGAGAGGTACCAGGCAGCTGTGTCTGCTAGAGGTTTCCTCAGCAAAGCACCAGCTCGTCTCCAGCGTCTCAGGAGCTGCACGTAGAGTGACAGCTGCCAACAGAGCAGGGACTGGAATCCGTGGGTCTTGGACCCAAGCCTCCATCCACTCCACCCACTCTGCAGAGCCTTCCCCTCACAGTGTATCTATTTGAGCTTTTATTCACAGCTGCCAACTTCTATCATTAACTACTATGCCTAAGAAGAAGCTCAAGGACTGTCTGGTTTTCTGGTAATCACAGCTGAAGAACAACCAACTGGTTACTGACCCAGGTAAGGTAGTATTCAGTCATTCAGTTTTCTAATTGTTTCATCAATTAGAAATTGATGAATCATTGATTCATCAAAATGTACTCTTTGCCAGACCCTATGCTGGGTCCAGGAGATAGAATGGAATAAGACACAATCTTGATCTCCAGGAGCTCCAGTTCCAGTGGGAGTTCTTAGCTCTGTGAGATGGTGCGAGTCCATCAGTGGCCTAGGACTCCACAACATACATTTTAGTCCCAACTGTAAATGAGGATTCCATTTACACCATCTTCTGCGGTGCCTGGAGGATGCGAGCATTGTTTTATTTCCTCGTCTCATAGCACCTTACTCTGAGTTGAACCCTGGGCCTTCCTTGGCCTTGAGGGAGTCCACTCCTATGCCTTAGTTTCCTCAACCAGAAATTGGAGATGGCAAGAGCACTTAGACCTGGGGGGTGAGATGCAATGATGGATCTCTTCCTCTCTCCTTACCCAGGGTCCTTGCCAGGTTGTACCTGGTGATGCTGGCAGCCAGCCTTTTTCTGGCCCCTATTTCTGCTCACCCTGTTGCCAGAGAGCTTGGGGGTCTGGATCCTATCTGGCCGCGTCAGGGTGGATTACTGAATGAGTGGTTCTTTTGCCCCAGTCCCTTTCCTGTGCTATAAATAAGCCCCATGTTTATTTTCTTATGTTATTGAAATGAGCACTTGGGATTTGGGCCTCTTGACAAGTCCGGAGCGCGTCCATCCGGTGCCTGGTGAGGGCCCTGCATGGCTGGCTGCTGTCTGAAGTTATTTGGAGTCCTCCCGCTGTGTTTTGGACGTGGCTTAATTTCAATAGTAAGGGCTGTATGCAGCCCTGTATCTGCTGATTTTCAGGTTTCAGCTTTCTGCCAGCCTTACTGCCTGCTTAGAAGTAAAGCCGTGTTTCTCATTCAGGGGATAACAGCCACAATTGAGGTAATGAACGAAAATTGTGTATTGGTGGCAGCAGCTCCTATAGGATTTCCTATAGAGTCTTTCTCTAGTAGATCCTGAGGGGCTTACCTTCATCTCCTCCATTCTGCCTACCCTGTGCCCAATCTCTGTTGTTGTTTTCTGGATATAGGCCTAATAGTCCTAATGATTTCTCTCCTTACAGCCTTGTTCTTGTCACTAGATTGGTTTGATATATTGACAACTTGACCAAATGAAGATTCCATTGACTCCATCTTCTCCAAAGCATGGAAGATGCAAGGATTTCTTTTCCTCTTCCCATAGTATCTCCCATTTGCCAGTTGTACCTTGGCCCTTCTTTAAAAGTTATAAGATGAATATCCATTAATAACAGATAGATGCTCCCTTTAGTACCATGGCTGCACCATCTCAATGGAGAGGGTGACCTGGCACATGGTGGGATAGAAAAGAAACATCTGGCAGCCCAGTGCAGCGTATTATATGCTATGTGGACGTCTGGGAAATAGGAAGTGTTCCGAGTTAGGATTTCCTAAGGAGTGATTTCTGGCTCCTTCAGGCTTTGACAGTTCATCAAAAGTATCCAATGAGACTGAGCAGCACACAGCATTGTCTATGAGAACTTGGGCTAAAGATCGTTATCTGCTTCTCAGGATGGATTAGCCTAGTAAGTCACTCAGTAGAGGAATCTTTCTGTGGACAAACCAGAACCTGTAGTCTATTAATGAAAAGAGTTATATCTAACAAACAGTTTTCAGACAAGGAACCAGGAGAAAGTAAATTTTCACTCATATGTTTTTAGTCTGTTGACTCCTAAAGATTCTTTTCTTTTAAAAGATAAAAGCCTATTGTGATGGATTCATATTTACTGAGCACTTACTATGTGCCAGATACTGTTCTCAATATGAAGATGTTGCATTGAACGAAGTGCCTACTCTTGTCAAAGGTACATCCTAAGAAGGAAGACAACCAAAATGAGTAAATGAATAGAATTTCAAATGGTAAAAAAAATGCTATGAAGAAAACAGCAGAGTAAAGGGGAGATGGATAGTGACTTGGGCATGAGGAGGTATTTAAGATGGGTCGGTCAGGAGTGGCATTTAAACACAGATCTTAATGTTGAGAAGGAGTGGACCATGGAGATACCAGGCAGAGGGAAGAGCTAGCGTAAAGTCCCTCAGGCAGGAAAAAGCTCAGCTTGTTTTTAAGAACAGCAAGAACTCCTGTGTGACTGCAGTTTATTGTGTGTGGAGAGCGTGGTAGAGATGATGCCAGAAAAGTAGGCCAGCACCAAATTTTGTTGGGATCATGTTGGACAAAAGAGTTCTGGATTTTTATTGTGAGTGTGATGGGAAGACACTGGAAGGTTTTAAGCAGAGGAGTGGAGTGGGGATGGGATTTTTGTTCAAAGATCCTTTCAGCTACTGTGTGGAGAAAAGGCAGTAGGGAACAATAATGGAAGAAAGGAAATCAGGAAGCTATTTTAGGAGTGCAAGTGAGAGATGGTAGTGGCTTAGACTAGGATGGTAGCAACAAAGATGGTGAGGAGTTATACTGGGAGCAGAATCCATTGGGCTTACTAATGAATTGGGTATAGGAGATGAAAACAATAGAGGATTCACAGCTAACTACTAGGTTTTTGTTATAACTGAGCGATACTATTAAGTGAAATATGGCAGACCGGGCAGGGGTAAGGACAGAGAAGTATGAGAGGGAAAATCAAGAGCTCCACTTTAGATGTGTTAAGTTTGAGATGTCTTTTGGACATCTAGGGGTAGTGTTACTTAAGCAGTTAGATGTCTAAAGCTCAAGGGAAAAGTTAAGACTGAATATATAGCTGGGATTTAAAACCATAGGACTAGATGAGATTACCCAGAGAGTCAGAATAGGTAGAGAAGAGAAAAGGACTGTGGCCTGATTTACAGGTAGAAAAGATAAGGAAGAACCAGAAAAGGAGACTGAGGAGTTGCCAGTGAGTTAGGAAGAAAACCAGGAAGATGTCTGTAAGATAGACTGTGATAAATTAGAGATACACATTGTAAACCCTGGAGCAACAGCTAAAAACATTTTTAAAAGAGGCATAGCTAATAAGGCAATATTGGAGATGGAATACCATAAAAATATTCAATCAAAAAGGATTGAATTGATTGAGAAAAGAGTAAACAAAGAACAGATGGGAAACACACAAAAAGCAAGACAGCAGACGTAAACCCCAACATGTCAATAATTACATTAAATGTAAATGGCCTAAACATTCTACTTAAAGGACAGAGATTATCATTCCAAATGCTATCTATGAGGAAAACACTGTAAAATACAGTTGAGTTAAAAGAATAGAAAAAATTATAGTAGACAAATATGAATCACAAGAAACTGGAAGTGATTTTATCAATAAAGGACAAAATAAACTTCAAAACAGGAACATTTCCAGGGAGAAAGAGGAATAATATATAATGATAAAGGAGTCAATTCATAAAGAAGACAAGTAATCCTAAGTATGTAGGAACTAAATAACAGTGCTGCAAAATGTATAAAGCAAAAAACTGACAACTGAAAGTGAAACAAAATCCACAATTATATTTGGATATTTCAGCACTCCTCTCTTAGTCATTGACAGAACAAGTTGATAGAAAAATCAGAAAGCTATAGATGACCTGAATAACACTATCAACCACTTTGGCTTAATTGACAGCTATGGAACACTTCATCCACCAATAACTGAATACACATTCTTCTCAGGTGCACATACAATATTCACCACCAATGTGTTGCACCATAAAATGAGTCTCAGTTTTAGAGGAAATGAAAACATAAAAAATGTATGTTCTCTAACCATAATTCAAAAAAACACATACACCCTGTTGTTAATTGCAGCACTATTTACAATAGCCAGGTCATGGAAGCAACCTAAATGCCCATCAACAGACAAATGGATAAAGAAGATGTGGTACCTATGTACAATGGAATATCACTCCGCCATAAAAAGGAATGAAACTGGGTCATTTGTAGAGACGTGGATGGACCTAGAGACTGTCATACAGAGTGAAGTAAGTCAGAGAAAAACAAATATTGTCTATTAATGCATATATGTGGAATCTAGAAAAATGGTACAGATGAACTGGTTTGCAAGGCAGAAATAGAGACACAGATGTAGAGAACAAATGTATGGACACCAAGGGGGGAAAGCGGAGGTGGGGGGTGGTGGGATGAATTGTGAGATTGGGATTGACATATATACACTAATATGTATAAAAGATAACTAATAAGAACCTGCTGTATAAAAATAAATGAATAGGGCTTCCCTGGTGGCGCAGTGGTTGGGAGTCCGCCTGCCGATGCAGGGGACATGCGTTCGTGCCCCGGTCCGGGAAGATCCCACATGCCGCGGAGCGGCTGGGCCCGTGGGCCATGGCCGCTGAGCCTGCGCAGCCGGAGCCTGTGCTCCACAACGGGAGAGGCCACAACAGTGAGAGGCCCGCGTACTGAAAAAAAAATAATAATAAATAAATAAATAAATGAATAAACTTAAATTTAAAAAATATATATACATATACAATAAAAATGGAAATTAAAAAAAAGTTCAGGTTGAGAGCAGTGTGTGTGGAATTCCAACGAGTCCTAGGTTAGAATAAAAGATTCCTTGATAAATACGCTGAGATAAAATGAGACTTTGAGAAGGTTTCCTGACAAGACAATGTTTAAAGCAAACAATAAGTTTGGATGAAGTATAAACAGATGTATAATTCACGAACACTTGATGCTGGTTTGAAGATGGTGAAGTATACTAGAAAGAGGTCTAGCCTCAGAGGTTAGAGGCTTGTACCTTTCACCGTAAGACCTGAGGCAAATGACTTAATCAGTGGTATTTGTTTTTCTCATCTAAATAATTTTAAGAACGAAGGAGTTTGATTAGGCTTGTCTCTATCTTTGTAAGCTTTAATCTTTCATCAACAAAATGCCAATGTGCTCACACACACAAAAAGTATGTTCTCTGATCACAGTGGAATTAAGTCAATAACAGATATCGTGGAAATCCCTAATAGTTTGAAATGAAATAACATATTTCTAAATGCATGGGTTAATAAAGAAAAAGAAATAAATTAGAAAATATTTTTAGCTGAATGAAAATGAAAGCAATGTATTTAAATGTGTCAGGTGGAGTACTTGGAGATCTGTACTTGAAGTGCTAATATTAGAAAAGAAGAGGGACTTCCCTGGTGGTCCAGGGGTTAAGAATCTGCCTTCCAATGCAGGGGACATGAGTTAGATCCCTGGTCGGGGAACTAAGATCCCCCATGCCACGGGGCAACTTAGCCCATGTGCTCTAGAGCCCGTGTGCCACAACTAGAGAGCCTTGTGCCACAACTATTGAGCCCACGTGCTCTGGAGCCCATATGCCACAACTAGAGTGCCCCTGCGCTACAACGAAAGATCCCACGTGCTGCAACTAAGATCCCGTGTGCCACAACTAAGACCCAACGCAGCCAAATAAATATTTTTTTAAAGAAAGAAAGAACTAAAATCAATTATCTAAGCAACTACCTTAAGAAAATTGAAAAGAGCAAATTAAATACAAAGTGAGTAGAAGAAAGAATAAAGATAAGCGTGGAAATAAAATAGAAATGGACGAACAATGGAGAAAAATCAATTAAACAAAATCTGGTTCTTTAGAAAGATCAATAACTAGACTGTTCAAGGAAAAAAAGAAAGAATAAATTACCAGTATCACAAATCAAACGGGGGCATTGGTACAGATTCTAAAAATATGAAAAGGGAAATACATATGAAAACTTTATACTGTTAAATTCTACAATATAGATGAAATGGACACAAACTTCAAAAGACACAAAGTGATAAAAACTACCTCAAGAAGAAATAGAAAATCTAAATAGCCACATATCTGTTAAAGTAATCAAATTTGTAGTTTAAAATTTTCCACAAAGAAAAATCTAAGTCCATATAGTTTTACTGGCAAATTCTATCAGATATTAAGAAATAATACCAATCTTACACAAGCTCTTTTCAGAAAATAGAAAAGATAGAAATATGTGGCAACTCATTTTGTGTGGCCATTATTACCCTGATACCAAAGCCAGACAAAAACATTGCAAGAAAAGAAGACTGCAGACCAATAGCCCTCCTGAGCATAGACACAAAATTCTTTTAAAAAAAATTAGCAAGCCAAATCAACATACAGAAAGGATGATACAACATGACTAAAGAATATAAGGTTGGTCTAATATTTGAAAATCAATATAATTTACAACAGCAATAGAATAAAGGAGAATAACCATATGATTATCTCAATAGATATAGAAAAGATAATTTGACAAAATTCAACACTCATCAATGTCTTTAAAAAAACAAAAAAGAATCTTCTGTATAGCGCAGGGAATGCTACTCAATGCTCTGTAATGACATATATGGGAATAGAATCTAGAAAAGTGGATATATGTATATGTATAACTGATTCACTTTGCTGTACAGCAGAAACTATCACAACATTGTAAAGCGACTATACTCCAATAAAAATTAATTTAAAAAATATTTTAAGAATTCAGAGGAAGGCTTTGTGTGAAAAATAAACATAGAAGACCCTTGTGTTAAAAAAAGAAAAAAATATATATATATATCCACACAAAGACTTGTACACAGATGTTCATGGCAGGTTTATTCATAATAGCCAAAACCTGGAAAATCTCAAATGTTAAACAGATGAATGCAAAGGCAAATTGTGGTATATCCATAAATGGAATACATCTAAGCAATAAAAATAATGAACTGAGACACGACATGGATGCTTTACCAAGATAGGCGAGCAAATAAGCCAGACACAAAGATGTACATACTGTACGTACGTACTATACATACATAGAAACGTACTCTTATGAGTAAACATACAATCCACTTATTAGAAGTTTTACAACAGGCAAAACTAATCTAGAGTGACAGAAAGTAGATCAACATTATCTATTGCTGGGGATTGGCTGGGATGAGACACAGGGGAACTTTTTGGGGTGAGGAGAATGTTCTATATTTTGATTGTGGTGATGGTCACATGTCCAAACATCCAACTCTACATGTAAAATTGATGCATTTTATGTAAGCAATACCTCAATAAAGATGATTCTTTTTTCAATGGTCGTTAAAAACTGTCACCTTTCACAGTTCCTTGGCTTTGTCATGGACCAGCGTCTTTCTCCGTTACCTGGACGTTTGCTTAGGCCTCAGGTCTAGGCTACCTCCAGTTCCATTGCCTCCGTTTAGTGTTTTCTGTTGTGTTCTTGATGTAGATGGCAGATTTGCCAGGCATCTAGCTGATGTTTATTAAATGCTTGCTATAGTACTGTACCAGGTGTTACAGGTAAGTAGGTGAAGAAGATAGCTTTTCCGCCTTCGAGGAGCTTATAATCAAGTTAATACAGGAGATAAGACCCTTATAGTCCTGTCTACTGTACACAACTGAACGATTAAGGGTGAATTGCACACACTCCCTGCTGTGGTCGCTTCTGACTTGGTGAAGAGGGTGAGACTTGAGGTAGGCTTTGGAGAATTAATAGGTGGAGATGGGCACTATATGGATAGGGGTGTGCTGGGAGGTCAGGCAGGCACTTTGACCTGGGGGGAGTGAAAGGAAACAAGAAGATGAGGAAGTATACTGGATATCCTAGATTTGTAGGAGCACTGACTCCAGGTTGGGACATTAGAAATGATGAGGCTGGAGAGTGGTTTAGGGCTAAACAAAAGAGCTGAAATGTCTGTGGGCAGTGTGAAGGCCTTTCAGATGATTGTTCTGCTTGGGGACGTGATCAGAGCTAGTCTTTGACACCATCGTGTTGACACAAATGATGGAGTGGAGCAGGGAGGGATCAGAAATGGGATGTAACTACTTACGCAGTAGCCTAGGTAGTAAGTGACAAGGCACTGAGCTGAGTGGTTGCTGGACTCACTGGGGAACTTCTGGGAAATGTTGAAATCCTTTGGGATATGGGGTTGAGAAGAACAGCCACTTCACCCATTTAACACATACTAGCCACACTGCTTGTTACGGATCAAATCGTATCTCCCCGCCCCCCACACTAAAGTTCATATAGTGAAGCCCTAACCCCCCAGTGTGACTGGATTAGGAGATAGGGCCTATAAGGAGGTAGTAAAGTTTAAGTGAGGTCATGGGGTGGGATCTTAATTCATTAGGACTGATATCCTCATAAGAAAAGGAAGAAACACCAGATCTTTCTTTCTGCATGAGCAAAGACCATATAAGGACACAGTGAGAAGGTGGCTGTCTACAAGCCAGGAAGAGAGGCCTCACTAGAAAACAAATCTGCAGGCACATTGATCATGGACTTCTAGCTTCCGAGAACTGTGAGAAAATAAACATCTATGGTCTAAGCCACCCAACGGGTGCTATTTTGTTATGGCAGCCCAAGCAGACCAATACACCACTCACCACGAGATCGCTTACCACCCACGTTCCCCAGCCCATAAATATAATATCGAGGATCTCAGGGCTTTATATTCTGGTGACACACCTTTGTGAAACAGTACCTTTGCCTTTGGCATCCTGCCCTTAGCCACTCGGATAGAAGTCAACCCTGTCAGCCCTTCCCAACCATCAGAGTGCGTGATTCCTCCTGTCTCTACGGCTCTTCCCTATTTTCAAGTATTTTGACTCTTTGGGACTTCATAACCACTTATCTCACTTCCTATGAGATAAGCAGGAGTTGGTTTTCCCCATTTTACAGATGAAGAAATGGAAAATCGGAGGATTTTAATGGCTTGCCTAAGATAACCAAGCTGATAAGTTGAAAAGTCAGTTTTTAAATCCAGCTCTCCTGTCTCTCACTCACCACACAGCTTCCCGGCCCGTGCTTTGCTATGCCCTCCTCTGGACAGAGCTTTCTGTTCAAACCTATCTCAGAGAGGAGATGTGGGCAGCCTTTGGGCATTCTTCTCTTCCTTCCCTTGTTCTCCCGACACACACACATACTCACTCCCTCATTTATTCATTCTCTCTCTCTCCATAATGTAGCTTGGCCTTAGTGTCGTAACAACAGGGAGCTCTTCCTTTTCCCCCAGAGCCTAAAAATGGCAGAGCTCCCTTGTGGGTAGAGGACAGAGCAGGGATGGGGTGGGGGGCTCGTGATGCAACCAAAAGAGAAATCTCAGGAGGTGTGGCGAGAACGCTGCAGCCCCTGGATCACCTGAACTGCATCTCGACCAAGGCTCTGGGGGCATCTCATGTGGGCCCCACCATGGGTTTATTCCCAGCTAGTTAAGGCAACACCTAACACATGGTGTGCACAGGGTCATCGACTGAAGCTTCTTTTGGAAGTTTGCCCTTCCTAAAGCCTGTTGGTCTGTGTGGAGCTAAAAAAGGAAAATCTGTATGGAATCACAGAATTCCCGGGAAAATGTCGACTCTCACACCCCATTGTCTCTGGAGCTGGCACGCATCTCCTCACTTCTGAGCCCTGTTTTGAGGGATGGGTTGTTTGTGGAGGGCCTCTCGTTCCTGAGCAGCTGAGCATGCAAGTCTGAGCCTGTGCAAGGAGAAAGACCCCCACTGCTGCATCACCCCGACCGGCCTAATCAAGGGTTTCTGCCGAATCACAGACCAGCCAGCTTGTGGTGCCCTGAGGTTGGCAGTTGTTCTTGTAGCGAGACCTGGGACAATGGGATTGGTGAGAAGCTGACAGCAAGAGCAGTTTCTCTGGAGGTTGGAAAGAAGCTATCTACAGACCGCCCCTGAGGTAGAGTGGAGGTGTGGAAGGCTTAGGGGCATGAGGATGGTGGAGGGATGACTGGGGAGAGGAAGGGTTTGAGCCCAAGGGTAAGTGGAAAAGCTCTGAGACGAGCACTCTCAGACACAAGACCTCTCGGGCCGTTTTAGGGAGCTGGCCTTGTGCCGGCCCAACCCCGGGGACACGAAACAAAGAGGTCAGCCTTCCAGTCCTGGGCTTGGCTCGTCAGGGGTGCACGTGACCCCTTGAGGAGCAGGGTGGGCAGGGTCCACGGCCAAGCAGAGGCTCTGAGTTCACTCCAGGCCCATCTCTAGCCTTCCTCTTCCCATTCAAAACCAAAACAGAGCCTCCCCTCGGCCCCACCTTCCCATTCGTTCTCTCACTTCCTCACTGTACTATTTTCTGAGGCATTCAGACGTGAACGGAATTGGCCCTCTTTCGGAGCTTTGTAGACACGTGGGCTGGTCAGGCAGATACACAGGTAAATCACACGGTGTTCTGTGCTGAGACGCTATTACAAACAGTTCTGTGGGAGCACAGAAGGAGCAACCACCGGCCTGGGGGTGGAAGCTGGGGTGAGGCGTGGTGTTGAGAAAGATCTTCACAGAGGACATTATCACTTGGAGGCCACAGAGCACGAACAGGAGTTTTCCCGGTAGAGAGGGCTGGCGACGGGGCACAGGCATTCGAAGCAGACAGATGGCAAGTCCACTACTGTGGCCAAGTGAAAGGCCCCAGATGGTTTGGGGAGCAATGAGTGGTCCTGGCGGCCAGACAGGGAACGGCTGAGCTATAGTAGATATTCAAGGAAGCCCTGCTGGCCTGGTCCTCCCCGGAGACACTCCTTGGAGGCACAAGTCCCAGGGATGGGTTACGTGAGTCACCAGGGAGGCCCAAATGACCCTGTCGAGCCATCCTGCCCTTTGACAGTAGCACTCATCTGGACTCCAGGTTACTGGGGTTGCTAAGCAGGGGTGCAAGGCAGGCGGCTTCCCATGCACAAGGCATTTCTCCCTCTGCTTCTGTTCCCACCTTGGGACTTAGCAGTGACTTGGTGTGGAGAGTCCAAGAGCTGCCATGACCCTAACAGATGAAAAGGGTCATTTTTAAAGACAAGTTCCCAGCTCAAGCCAACCTAAAACCATCTAGGTCCATATTGAATGAGAACTTACCCTACAGGTACCGAATCTGAGATGTGTCTCCAAGAAAGCAGCATTTAAATAGTTGGAAAAAGATGAAAAGGAGTCTCCCGTCGGACTCAGAGCTGGTAGCCGGAGGGAGTAATCGTGGTCCTTCATGTCACCATTGCCACATCAGCTTACAAAGTCCATGCATGTGTCATCTCCATTTAATCCTCCCCCCGCATTGGTGAACTGGGCAGGGACAGGCTTCTTCCCCTCCGTCAGATGTGAGAGCTGAGGGTCAGTCAGGTCATTTGACGAACGAAGGTGTCTCCCCCTCGGCACGGGGAGCCGGCGGGGGCGCTCCCTTGGAGAGTAAGTGCCTCTTCCTTGAGTCACCTTCATGCTGGAAAGCAAGGAAGCATCTATTCCATAGCAGAACCTGGGCCCCCCACCCCTTCTCCATAATTTGTATTTAGAGCTTTGCTTTAAAAATCCCCCAAACAAACCTCCTGCAAGTTCTCTCAGCCACTAAGTGTAGAGCCAGGACGGGGACCTGCCTCTCCCGGAAGCCTGTCCTGCACTCTTTGTGCCAAGCAGCCAGGTCTCCCCACCCTGGACCTCTATGCCCTGGCTCGCCCCTTGCTTTCGGAACAGACCCTGGAAACACAGATGGTACCAGTGACATCGAGGGGCCATGATGAGCGCACTGGAGATGCAGGGGCAGCCCCTGTTTCCCTCCTTCCCCCCTCTGCTGCTTGCCTGCTGTGCAAGCAGGTCCTCTGGGATGAGGGGGGTGGCGCTCCAGCCCCTCGCAGGCCACGCACCCCTCTTTGTGCAGGAGCCCTAGCCGGCCACCTGTTGTTAATCTAGCCCTGGTAATCCATTCTGTACTGTGTCAGCAGTTCAAAAGGGCACTGTTAGTATTTTTTGCCGACTTCAATTAACGTGAGATTTCAGAGGCCCCTCCGATCACATTTCATCTGTCACAAGTCAGGAACAAAACAGACAGGTTCCAGTTGAGAGGAGGAAGGAGAAGGAGTTTATTGCAAACAACAACCAAACAGACAGTTTGGGCTGTGCCCAGCCAACGGTGCGCTGGGCGCGCGCAGCGGCATCAGTGCTCCATTTGGCCCCGTGCCTGGGCCCCTACGTCCTCTTCTCATCAACAGTCCTCCCCTCCCCCAAAGATGTAAGTGCAATAACTTACTTTAAAAGGCAAGAACGTTTCTTTTAATATTTTTGCTATAATGTAGTTACATGGTGGTATAGGCAGTAAAATTTTATGGAACCGACCTCATTTTTTTATACATTTTTCTGAAGTTTTAATGTCTTTTTCATATATATTTTTAATATTCCACCCCAGGCCATCAAGCTAAAAGAAAAGTTGCATTTATACAGGGTTATGGTATCTTACAAGGAGAACAGTCAGTATTGATTGAGGTTCATGTTCCTTCCAGCACTCAGCTCTCTTTTCAACCACTGCACACCAAACAGACTATTAGACATTGAAAACTGTCCTTCAAAATCAGTAGTATAAAGGCCTAGCTCTATGTATGTATGTGAAGGGGAAGAAGGGGCGGGGCAAGGGCAGGTAATGTTTTGTTCACTGGAACACCTTCCCCTCCCTCCAGCATCCTCAGGGAAGTCTCGTGGGCTCCCAGTGACTTTGAGAAGTTGAGTGTTTGTTGTCTTCTCGTTTTCCTCTTTCATGATCACGGATTATTACCCTGGGGGCCTGGTTGCCAGCCATCCTCACTCCCGCTAGGCCTGTTTGCTTTGGCACCTGACAGGCCATCACGCAGACCCAAAGCCCCAGAGCGTCCAGCCCTGAGAGGGAATGGCTGCGGAAGCGGGATTTGTGGTGGTTTTTCCTGGAAGAGTTCCTCTTGTCCACCCAGCGGGAATGAGGGCAGAGGGGACACTGTCACTGGGCCCAGTGTGGCTGCAGCCATGGGCGCTGGGAACCCACCTCACGATTGCTACCCCACCCCCTTGCAGTGTCTTTGAACTAACTTGGCCACCATGCTTCCCCAAGCTGGAGGCATGGTGGTGAGAGCTGAGAATCAAGTATAGTTGAACGAATTCAAGGAAAGTTCCAAAGCTCATGTCTTCCAAGTGCCGTTGAAGACTTGGGGACAAGCCTCTCTGTGTGTCCCCAGAGCCCTCTCCTCCCATGCCCTGGGAGCAGTGAGGGCATCTGAGGGTGGTAGCAGCAGCTTAGTAGTGTCAGGCCTTGGCTGCCGAGACTGGTTCCCAGCAGGGATCAGAGGCTGGCAGTGTGGGAAGGCTGCCCATGGGCCTGCCAGCCACCCATCACTTCCGGCTTGCGTGGCCATCTCTGTTGAGATCTTAGGCAAATAGCAAAGAAAACCCCACCTCTTTTAGCTTACTGGCTTAGCAGTGACCCCCAGAGAGGGTCCACTCTCCTCTGCACCTGCCTTCATGAAACCTCACTCCTGAGGACGCCGCCAGCCCCAGAGAGTCGCCCAAGCTTGCTTAGTCATCACGGGAGAGGCTGCAGGGGCACCTCCCGCCCCAGCAGCTGACAAGGCAGAAGGCCTGGGCCCAGCCTCCTGACCAGGGGAGCTCTGCGCAGCACCGGCCATCAGAGCCCCTCGCTCAGCTCTGCCTCAGGTGAAACACGGCTCAGGGTGGCCATGTCCCCCCCTGGGGGCCAGGGTCATCTCCACTGTGAAGGGATTGGGCTAACTAGAGGGTTTCTAATGCCTCCCCACTGGGCGATTCTGGGATTCTCGGAGAGTCAGGCAGGCCCTTGAGGGCTGGGACAGGGTGAGGACAGGCCTGGGGCTGGGAAGCTACCTGTGGGGAGATGCATAGGGACATTTTACACCAACATTTTAATCCTAGATACTTGACTGTGTTGGTGGGACAGACAGCCAGAGACACACAGCCTTCTTCTATCGGAAGCTTTTTCTTCTCAAGCTTTGGGTTGCCTGACTTAGGTCTGGCCCAGGCAGAAAGCAGACACAGAGAGGAATTGATGCCCGGGGTCCCTTCCAGAAGATTCCACTTAGGGCCCACCTTCTCCCTTCCCTCCTCCTCTGCGGCTATCCTAGTTCTTTCTCTCTGTCTGATTCTCTCCCAGGGGAGCACATACCCCTGGTGAAAGTCCCTCTCATGTCCTTCCCAGCCAGTAGGGCATTTAAGGAGGAACTGGGGGATTGTCTCCAGCCTAAGGCCATTTCTTCCTTCCTCTTTCTAGATTCTGGGAGTTTGAGTTGTTTCCGCCAACCTCAGAACTGGAAAAGGCTTCCTAAGAGTCAGTCCAAGATCCTCAAATGTACAAAACACTAAAGCCAAGCCTCTAAGAACATTTAATTCAATATCCAAGACCCCTTTCGCTTCTAGAAGGTCAACTCTAGAGCTACGGTTCACAAAGAGGTCTGACTCTTGTTATGGGAAGTCAAAACCAGCTCCTTCCCCAGTCTTGTTTCTGGAGCACATGAGAACGTGAGACAGAGGTGGAGACCACGATGTCCCCGAAAACCTAAGCAGCTCAAGGGGGAGGGTCTCACTCCTCCCTGCCCACCACCCAAGAGGCTGTCCTGTGTCCAGGCCTCTGGGCCTGGTGGACCTGGCCCTCCTCACTGACAGAATCGGGGTAGAAAGGAGAAAAGGCAGGCCCTTCTCCCCAGGGGCTACCTGCCAGGGGGCTTCCCAGGGCTCTGAAAGGCCTGCTTTGGAGGACAGGTACCCTGTGCCCCGAGCTTAGGTGACGGCTGGGCCCTGGAGCCTAAACTCAAGCTGCAGGCCTCATATCGGCAGAGGTGGCACCCCTGCAGAAGGAGGCCCCTCCCTGCAGGCGGGGAAATCTGCTTCCAGAGAGCATCCTGACCTCTGTGTCTGGAACAGAGCAAGGGACCCAGAGGAGCTCAGCCCCACGAGCCCTTCCGGAGGCCAGGGCGAGGGGCTGGGGTCTCCCATCCCCTAGGGCAGAAGTGCAAGGGCAGGCGCTCTCTGCCCTATGGCCAGAGGAACACAGAGCCTCCGCCTGAGTGGAAGGCCCTGGGCAGGGGTGGCGCTGGAGACCGCTGAGGGCCACCTAAGGCCATGTAGGGGCTGGCCTGCCACTTGGAGCCCGAGTGAGCGTGCACTCATCCTCTGGCAGGTCCTGCAGCTGCTCTTGGTCCTCTGCCACCGTGCCCGCCGGCTTAGCTGGTGTGTCTGAGGTGTAAGTTCTTCCACACCAGGACACTGCTCAGCAGCCCCAGTGAGTGACCAGAATGGGACATGGGGAGGGACAAGCACCTCCAGATCCTCCTGGAGGGGCTCGAATGGATGGAGAAAAAGCTACCCAGACCTGCCCACTGTCGCCGTCATCCTGCCTGCAGCGGGATGTCAGGTGGCCGGAGAGCGGACCTGTGTGCACGAGCCCCTGCCCCCACTCCCCTGGACACCTCCCTGCAGCCCTCCCTGCTCCTAGAAGCTTCCTTCCAGCTTCATGGGTACCGTGGGTGGTCTGCATCCTCCCTTGCACTGTTCACCCACATCCAGGGTCTCGGGGTGCGAGGGCGGCTGTGCATCCTCGGGGGCCAGCGTTGCTGGGTGGCAGCAGGATCCTTCAGCTCCAGCTCGTCTCTCTCTCTCTGCCCAATCCCACCGGGTGTGCCCAGCACAGGGGACAGCAGGACGGGGACTCCTCGCCATCCAGGGTGAAGGCAAGGCGGGTGCCTTGGGTCCAGGGGGTGGGATTCTGTGGGCTTTTAGGGAGAGAAAAGGAGATGGGAAGGCCGAGGCCGCCTCTGCAGGGCAGCCTGTTCTTCAGACACAGTCATTGGCCTGGTGACCAAGGGACCACACAGCAGAGGGAAGGACGGACATGACTGCACTGTGGCCACTGCTGGGTCTGCATGGGAGTCTATCCTCGACTCAACGGTCAAACTGGGCAGGGCAGAGGAGCAGGAGTGGGGAGAAAGGGTCTTCAGCTTATAATGGATGCAAAGCTGCAAAACTCGGCCGCCTGGCTTCCTCCACTGCCTCTGGCCGGAAGCAGGGGGCTCGGCCTCAGTGTCTGCTGCCCCCTCCCTCCCAACAGTCCACGGGGCCTCAGACTTGGAGCGGCGGAAAGTGCTGAGGGTCAGGCCCCCGGCCCCGGGCCAGGTTCCTAAGAGGAAAGTCGAATGGGGGGCTGGGGGCCTGGGAAGCATGGGCGTGGCCAGTGCCCCGAGATGGGGGAGGGCACGGGGATGGGACGGGGGTGCTCTGTCATGTGGCCCAGGAGATGGCCGCGCTGTGCTCCTTGGCCTTCATGCGGAGGGCCGCGATGCTCGACGTCTTGCGGTCTGGCTCACCGTTGAGCTCGTAGCCGTTGAGGCCCGGGTTGAGGCCCGCGGCTCCAAACAGGCTGCCCATGTGCGTCTGGCCCACGTGGCTGCCAGCCCCAGAGACACCCAGGAAGTCGGTGACGCCGCTGGCCCCGGAGCCGGGGGGGTGAGCGTGAGGGGACATGCAGGCGGGCACAGGGTCACAGGGGACCACGCACGCTGGCACTGGTGAGGCAGCCCCGTTGTTGCTGATCCAGGACGGGTTCTGAATCTGGGGAGAGGGGAGGCAGAGATGTCACAGGCTGGCGGGGGCTGGGGTGCGGGAGTACATCGGGGCTTTCCCCTCCCCCACGGATGACCTCTCCTCACTTACGAGCCCACCCTGATGATGAAACCATTCCGGAGCCTTTACTTGGGAGCCTCTCAAAACCTTTATGGCCATCTAGCCCCTTAGGAGCCTTTGGCTTTTAGGCTCTGGCTCCTCTGTTCCCAGGGCCAGGCGAGCGAGCGGCAGACAGAGGTTCCGTTTTAAACTTGAAATTTCATCAAGCGTCTAGTGAAAGGGCTGTCCTGGGGACACAGCTCACCAGCTGAGGGCAGCCCGCAACTTAAAGGCAGATGCAGACTTTGTCTCTGCATCCATGGACCGCTAGGGTCAGCGACTGTCTCACTCGTCTCTGGCTCTTCCCCAGGCCTGGCAGGCCCTCGAGACTTGATAGACGGGAGCTGACGTGAACCCAGAGAGCTCTGGCACTGGGAACATGGGCTGTGGGCTTGCAGGCTGTGGTGTGGAGGGGATGGGGTGGACAGCGGGGGGCCTAAATTCTCTCAGAAGTCAAGGGTAGTGGTGGAGCTTCCAGGGGCTCGAGCCCTTGAGGCTTCAGAAGTAACTTCCGGGACTGAAAGGGCTGCCTCAGGAGGTGGTGAGGGGAGGGATGGAGCCGGGCTGGGGGTGGGGTGAGGTGGGGGGGCACATGGAAGGTGTTCAGGCAGCAGGTGGGGTCGACCTGGACATGTTGTCTTCTATCTGTGCAGCTGTAATCCCTTCCCTCCCCAGCTTCCACCTCTGGACCCATTTTCCTCTCAGCGTTTATGGGGAGATAGAACTGGGGACTCAGCCAAAATTACATCCGTCCAAGTGTCCAGGCTGCCTGACTTTACTCACACTACTTCTCGTCCCTTTGCATCCCACTGAGGACTCAAATGCCCCAGGACGAGGGAATGACTGACAGCCATGGAGGAATATGGGAGAAGATGGGACAGACTCCTGGGAGAGCCGTGAACACGCAAAACAACCTTTCTGAAACTGGATAAGTCACAAAGCACTTTTGCACAATCTAATTTAGACCTTCGAACAACCTCTAAAAGAGTTGAGGCAGATGCTTTTTAAAGCCCAATTCACAGGTGAAGAAACCGAGGCTCAGAGAGCTTGTGACTTGCCTGTAGTGAGAAAGCCCTGGAGCTGGGATGACTAAGGACTCCATGTTCATTCCAGCCCTGCCTCAAGGCCTCCAGGCTTTAGGACCCCTCTCCTAGGAAACACTCTGAGTGGCTCCCGGGGGCCCGGAGGCCCCCCTGGCCTTCAGCAAAGCTTCCTCCGTTCTGATGCTCACAGCGCAAGTGGCCAAAGGGGCAGAAGAAAACGCCACTCTCACCACCCCGGCCTTCCTTCCCTGAAGTCCAGCCAAGGCTGGGTCAACACTTACGTCGGACAGAAGGAGCTCCGGGCCTCCCACATTCTGGAGGAACGCACACGCCCAGAATGGGCCCCGAGTCCTCTTTCCGGGGAAGGCGCCCCTTCTCAGAGCGTGAGGGGCTGGGGACAGGCACGTACCTGGGCATAGTTCTCTGCTCGGGTGAGGAGGGGCAGCTCGTAGGCCGTGGAGAAGTGGGTTCGAACCTGCTGCATCTGCCCAAAACGCTCCCTCTTCCTCCACTTGGCCCTCCGGTTCTGGAACCAGACCTGCAGGACAGAGCAGTTGTCACGGGGGTCAGGCCAGGAGCTGGAGGCCCCGCCTTCGGGCAGTGCCAGCCTTTCCCTTGAGTCTCACCAGTTGCAGTGTAGGGTCGAGGCCATGGGGCTACAGGTAATGTGTCCGCCTCGGCCTTTATCCTCAAGAGTTTACAATCTAGAATGATAGACGTTGAGAGCCTGGAAGGCACTTTATTCCAGTTTATCATGTGGGCCTGATCTTGGGCCAGTGGCTTCCTTTTTCTAAGCTTCAGAATCTAGAGCAGGCAAGTGTCACACACACAAAACACACGCCACTAGTCATCTTAGCGGTCATCTAACCAACCCCAGCATGGGGGGCGGCCTGATCCACTGGGGCCACAGACCCCTGGGGAG
>NW_020837958.1:5435191-5516138 GCF_003676395.1 Aethalodelphis obliquidens | reverse complement strand
GCGCTCACCCAGAAAATCATTCTCTTGGACGATCGCACACATGTGGTTTGCCATCATTTTCCAAAAGCTCTGGGCTTCCTGGGACCTCTCCGCCCAGGTTCAGGATTCCCACTTCCTGAATCCTCTGTGCAGACTTTTGTCGGAAAGAGTCTCCCGGCTCAGAACACCCTGGGTTAAAGATTCTCTGGGGGACAGGGGTTCCGTCGGGCTCCAGAGGCAGTCAGGGACGGCTTTGCGGAGGGAAGGCTGGGGCTGGGCTCCGAGTGCTGGCTGGAGGGACGGAAGTCCAAGCCGAGTTTAGAAACAGCAGGGCACACTCAGGAGACCTCGGGAGGCCACGCTGCCAGTTGGGGGAGTGATGGGAGGGAAAGGGCCATGGAGGTGGGAGCCAGATTGTGGGGGGCCTCAAATGCCAGGTGGAGGGGGTAGCCACGTGCCTCGAAGAGAGGTAGCTGCTGCAAAATCTCAGGCTGAAGAGTAGCCTGGTGCCGAGGAGGAGAGGAGGCCCGCCTGTCACTGAGCATGCGGGTGGGGTGTTGGCGTGACCTGACCAGGTACTGCATGGGGAGGGCGGGCTCTGAGTCAGGTGTGTGAGCCAGGGTCTCTGGCCATGGGGGTGGAGGTGGGGTGGGTCCTTTTCCTTTTGCAGGAGCAAAGTTTCTGGCAGGCTGAGAACTTTCCTAAGGCTCAGGGGCAGGAGCTCGCCTTGGGATCTGTCACTCCTGCCAGTGACTTGGGATCTGGGGAGGGGGTGACGGGGACAGGGGAGGGTGGGAGAGGGGGAGTGAGCAGGGCTCAGCTTCCAAGCCAGAAAGGGCTTCAAGCTGAGTCCAGGGCAGACCTCTGAGCTCCCTGGAGGGAGATTCCTGGCAGCTTGATGTGCACCTACCCGCTGCTGACTGAGGTGCACGTGGGCACACCTCGAACAGCACACCGCCCCCGCCAGCAGTCTTGCCGAGAGCATGGAGCTTCCTCGGACGAGGGGGAGGGAGCTGGGCCTGAGGCCTGGACGGATTCACCATGCGGCAGCATAGAGGCTGCTCGCCCATGGGTGCCCACTGGGGTGCCTGGCATAACCACTGGCCTCAGTTTCTGCATCTGGAAAATGGGGCCAATATCTGTGCTGACCTCTTTCCAGGGGTGGTGCCTCTGAGGGCAGCAGGTGAGCTAGATGGGAAATGCTGTCACAGAGTTTTTAGAGTACTTCACACTTGTTTATCTTATAGCTCCTGACCTTCCTTGCTGTCTTTTGCTAGAAGAAAGAAGTCAGAAAAGACGGGGGGGGGGGGGGGGGGGGGGGTGTGGCCCATGTTAGTGTGCGGAGAGTGGGGGTGAGGAGGGAGGGTGAGGCTGCAGCTCGTCCCAGTACACAAGCATGAGTGTCACACACACACACACACAGAGCGCTGCTGGCATCTCTTTCAGCGTCACTCTGTTTCCTGTCTTGACTCTGGTGTAGGAGAGGCGCTCTCCTGGGTCCCCCACCCCCACCCCCGGAGCCGGCCCTCTCTTGGGCTGGAGTCTCAGCCGCTGCCCCACAGCCTCCCGGGGCTTCCTGTCCTCCTGGGGCTCCTGGGGTCCGGGCCCAGGCCGCCCACTGGGAGCCAAGGGCAGATCGGGTCTCCTCTCTGTGCCGCTGAAACGGGATCCCCCTTTATCGGTGGTCTGGAATGGGGGACTGGGGGCAGGATGAGAGAATGAATCAGAGGCGCTTGTTTTCATTTCATGTTTAATTTCCTGCAGGCTTAGCTCAGTCTTTCCGCTCCTTCCTCAGCCCCCCAGGGTTCTCTGAGGGGGAGGCCAGCGGGAGGGGAGAAGCCCACTGGAGGCATCTAGATATATGACTGCTTTCTTTCTTTGAGGCCGGGGAGAAGGCTAGAAAAAGGTGACGTGTCTGCCACTGGGGGGTTGCTGTTGAGTCTCTGTGGACTCGGTCCCATGGTGGGATCCAGAGGTGCTGGTGGAGGTGACACGCAGGCGTGGGCTGGGCTGGGAGGGACACGGATGGGGAAGGAGGCAGCCCAGTATCCTGCACGGGGTGGGGGGGCCTGGGGTTGAGGGGAGGAGCAGAGTGGGGGGAGACGGAGTGCGTGGTGGTGGCTGGAGGTGAGCGCGGGGGAAGAGGCGGGGGAGAGGGGAGACCTGGGTTCTCCGGGAAGATAGATGAGCCCGGGGGAGAGGCAGCTGAGAGAGCACTGTCTTGGGGAGGGAGTGGAAGAGGGTCAGGCTGAGGGATTTATTTGAGGGCTAAAGATGGAGATCGTGGGAGGCGGCACAGCTGCGTGGAGCAGGCCGATGGGAGAAGAGCTGCCCACCTCCACTCTCTCCTCCGGGTCTTTCCTCCCTGGGCCTTACCCTGCATACAAGGCTGGAGGTTTTCTGCCCAGATGAGGCTTAAGCTAAGTCAGCCTCCTGGTCCTCGGCCTCCTCACACCTCAATCGGGTGGCGGCAGGGGTATCCTCGCGGGCCCCTTCTGTGCTCACATCCAAGGGTCCTGAGACTCAGAGCATCCTTCCACTTCTGACCCTTGGGGCCTGGGGCTGTGACAGCTGCCCCCGTAGGTGCTCCGTGCCTCAGGCTCTGTGGCCCTAGGCCTGTCTCCACTGTGCAACCCCAGAAGGAAGGGGGACTGCAAGGCCCAGGACCACCCTGCTCCCAGCCCACCCCAGCCCGGGCCCGCTCAGCACAGGCCTCTCCCCGAGGAACCAACCATCTTGGCAGGGTCCTTGCTAACCGCAGCCCATGTTGGGCCAGGGCGGGGTGGCCCGGCGCAGGGAGGCCTCTGTCTTATTTTCTTCAGACACCAGCTGCGGAGACTGGAGTCCCAGACAGCAGGGAGAGGCCCCTGCAGCCCCCTGGAGCGGGGCCAAGCCCCGGGCTTCTTCCCAGGAAAGGTCCATCTCGGGGCCCCCATCACCCCCTCCCTGTCCCCACTGCCACTCTACGCCAAGCACCTGGCTTCCCACCAGCTGAGCACGGGCCCTAAACAAACTCAGCAGAGGCAAGCAGGGAGATCCATCCCCACATCCCCCATCCCTGGGGCACTGCCAGGCTCAACCCAGAGGTCTGACATACATGACAGTCCCACCCACCCTGCTGCCTTTATACAAAGAAAAGTCTCAGAACAACCTGGCATGTGTCCTGCTATGGCAAACTAGAGTAAAAGAAGCACTGGGCTGGAACTCAGGGTCCCACGTTTTATTCTCAGCACTGCCACTGAATCACCTTTCCTGAGTCACCTGATCACAGGTGATCGCTTCCTGCCTCTGGGCCTCTTCTTCCTTGATATCAAATGAGAGGACCAGGTGATCCTTTCCAGCACTAGCATTCTATACTTCTATGGCCCTTCCCTTAGATGATAAGATATGCACACATTAGAGTTTCCCTTTCTGCCTTGGCTGCCAGGAAGCTCAGGGTTGAAATTTGCGCTCAGTGGCAAATATGATCCTTAGTCTAGATCTTTGACATAAATACCTTCCCATTTCATGACTTTGTTCTTGTTCTTAGATGAGAATAATAAACCTTTAATTGTAAGCTGCCCCAGCTCCTTTTTGCAAGTAGGCATAAATGTGTGTGTGTGTTTGTGTGTGAGTGTGTGTCTGTGTGTGTGTATGCAGGGAGAGCGCTCCAGTTTAGCACTCCATTGTGGTGCCTGAAAAATGTAAAACGTACCCCAGTGTCATTTCCATGTGTTGTACTAGAAGGACCATCCTTCTTTTGATACTAAGTGAATTTTACTTCTTGGCACTCCTGTCCATTTGTTAGGGACACACACGTGCGCACACATGTGCACACATGTGTACCGCACAGAAAATGAACGGTTTGCTGCACACAAACACAGCATCTACAGGAATGCCCCATAACAGCCACCCCCTCTCCACCTACTCCTTTAGCTCCTCCCACATCCACTGGCTGAGCTGAGGCCAGATGCTGTGGCTCCTGTCCAGACTCTTGAGGCACCAGGAAGTCGCATGACTCAGGTGGGACAATGGGTGTGAGAAGGTTTCTGGAATCACAGTGAGGCCTCAGCTGCCCTGCCCTTCTTCCCCAAACACTTACTGCGAACTGGATAAACCGGGAAGCTTTTTGTTGGGAATTTACAGATAAGCGACCTGACTGTTCAGAACGCCCTCGGGTTCCTGCTGTTTCTGGATGGCTGTGTATTCACTGACAACTACCAGTGCCTTTTCACATTAGCCATTTTATTTTATTTTACTCTATTTTATTATTATTATTTTTAAGTTTTGGCTGCGCCGCATGGCATGTGGGATCTTAGTTCCGCAACCAGGGATCTAACCCGAGCCCCCTGCAGTGGAAGCGTCGAGTCTTAACCACTGGACCAGCAGGGAAGTCCCCCACATTAGCCATTTTAGATGAAAACGTGTCTGGACCGTATTACAAATGCCTCTGCCTTTTTAAACAGAGCATGGTGGAGACTGATGAACCTTTTATTGATGCCTTAGAAACACTGCTGAAGATTCTCTAGTGAACAAATGCAAGAGAAGGCGCCTTGGGGGTCTGCGAAGTAACAGGGCTTTTTGTCCTGGTGCTGAAAAGACCTGAGCAGAGCTGTGCTGAGCTGATCTGAACTGTGCTGCTTATTTTAAAAAAACTCCTCTTTGCTCTGAAGCTGTTGATTTCCACAGCCCACAGGAGGGGGAAAATAGCTATCTGCCAACACCTGGTTTGCTGTTTCTAACATGCTCTGGGTTGGAAAGGCAGGCTGAACATGACGTTTATTCTGTGTTACGCTGAAGCTGTGTCTGGGGTACTTAGAGGACTTTGATTCCTTTCTGGTTCTTTCTCTGCTGTAATTTCATGCAGGGAGGGAAGACACACCTCTGTGGTCAAAGGAGGTCAGTTGGTTCACGTATGTTTATTTTTTGCTTTTGTTGCTCTGAGTTCGGCCTTCTCTAATTGGTAGGAATACAGTGTTGAACAACAGACAGTACCTGCCCTCAAGGAGCTCATATTCCAGTGAGAGGAGACAAACAGATAAAATATTTTAAGCCGTCATAAATTCTATAAAATAGATAAAATAGGACAATGTGGTAGAAGCTGACCTGGTTTGCTTGTGTTATTTTGTGTTAATTTGGGTTGAGTTGTGTTGGGTTGGGT
This sequence comes from Aethalodelphis obliquidens, assembly GCF_003676395.1. Lineage (NCBI taxonomy): Eukaryota > Metazoa > Chordata > Mammalia > Artiodactyla > Delphinidae > Aethalodelphis > Aethalodelphis obliquidens. The sequence continues at coordinate 5,511,019 of NW_020837958.1, read as the reverse complement.
TGAGCTGTATTGGGTTCTATTGTGTTATGTTGGGTTGGGTTGAGCTGTGTTAGGTTTTGTTGTGTTGTGTCGGTTTTGGTGGGTTCTGTTACTGTGTTGAGCTGTGTCATGTTGTGTTGGGTTGTGTTGAGCTGTGTTGGGTTAGGTTATGTTGTGTTGTGTCGGCCTCTGTTGGGTTGCACTGAGCTCTGTTGGGCTGTGTTGGGTTGAGCTCTGTTGGTTTACGTTATGCTGTGTTGTGTTGGGCTCTGACAGGCTGTGTTGAGCTGTGTTGAGTTCTGTTGAGCTGTGTTGGTTTAGGTTATATTGTGTTGTGCTGTGCTGGGTTGTACTGTGTTGAGCTGTGTTGAGTTCTGTTGAGCTGAGCTGTGTTGCTTTGGGTTATGCTGGGTTGTGTTGAGCTGTGTTGGGTTGAGCTGTGTTGGTTTAGGTTGTGCTGTGTTGTGTTGTGTTGGGCTGTGCTGGCCTATGTTGAGCTGTGCTGGTTTAGGTTATGTTGTGTTGTGTTGTGTTGGGCTCTGCTGGCCTGTGTTGAGCTGTGTTGAGCTCTGTCGGCTTGTGCTGGGTTGAGTGTTTTGGTGGTCGGGTGATGGTGGGGGCCCCTTCTTTAGCCATGGTGGTCGGGAAGACTTCTCAGAGGAGGCATACTGAGTTGGAACCTGCAAGATGGAGGACGAGGCAGCCATCCTGGGCCAAAAGAAGATCTGGGTTGTCTCTGTTTCTGCCCACTGGGCTGCTATGGATGTATTTAAGTTCGGCCTGTTTCCTTTCTAAGAGATAGGCCTTCCAGAGCAGAGACCAGTCACCATCTCCTTCATGAAAGGGCCTGGACTCCCACACTACGTAGAACTCAGAAGTACAGCTTACAGGCTTCCTGCCCGTCCACTGGGAGCTTCGCCCCAGCTCCAACCAGAGCAAGAGGCCAGACAGCGAAGTGAGTAAAAGCCGACTTGCTCTGGTTGGAGCCGGGGCGTGAGGGGTGGGCTCCTTGCACCGGGGTGAAGAAAGCCCTGGCGTGACCGGGGACAGTCAGGCGGTCCCAGCTCCGGCCACCATCCCAAGGGCAGGCCCTGCTCTCCCGCGCCCTCCCAGGCGCCTTCACTGACCTGCACGCGGGCCTCGGTGAGGTCGGTCCTCATGGCCAGCTGCTCCCGCGCGTACACGTCGGGGTAGTGGGTCTTCTGGAAGACTTTCTCCAGCTCCTCCAGCTGGTAGCTGGTGAAGGTCGTTCGGTTCCGCCGCTTCTTGCCCTTGTTGCTCTCGGAGTCCGCCTTCTCCAGTGGGCTGGGGAGGTCGGCGCTGGCCCGGTCCTGGGGCCCCTTCACCCCAGCCTCCTTCACGCTGAGGTAGCTGCTGTCCATCCCCACGGTGTCAGAGTCGGGCGGCAACTCTGGCTCACCCAGGGAGCTCTCTTTGGCTGAGGGGGGAGGAAAGAAGGTCAAAAACCAGTGGCTGAACCAAGCATGAGAGGAGGGAGGGACCGGGGAGCCATCCCTTGCCTTTGCCCTCTCAGGGAAGTATTGGGTGCGAGGTCAGGATGCCCAGGTTCTAACCCTGGCTTGCCATTAACATGCTGTGTGACCTTGGGCGAGTCTCTGAGCCTCTCTGTCCTCATCTCAGCATGGGCTCCTTTCCACACCAATGTCCTGTGACTCTGGGTCAGCCAATCTGACCTCTATAACATTTAATCTCCACCCCACTGACCCTGGGCTCCTCCCTCTAGAAGGACTCCCTTTGCCAGCACTTCTTCGGGCGTCGAGGTTGCTGACTCAGTGCCTCGGACTCCCAGAGTGGGAAGGAAAACTCAGTCAGCAGCCATATCTGGCCCAACTGGGCTTGGAGTGAGGAGGAGAGGCCCCGCCTTTCCTGGCCTGGTCCTGTTTGGAGTTCAGCAGGGGCTCTGGAGACTCTGCCCAAGAATCCAGCGCTGAGGGGTCCTGTCCCGGCACCCTCCACACTGGTCTCACCTATTGTCCAAGTGGTGACCTGCCCCTCCAGGTGGGGGGCATGTTTACTAAGGAAGTGGGGCACCTCCCCCTGACACGCCCAGGATGCTGACACGGGGGGCCCAGCAGACTTCACAAAGCTCACGGCCCAGGCCCACAGCCACTGCTGTCTAACAGAACGGGGCTCTGCCCGCTGATTCCTGGATGCTCAGAGCTGCAAAGGACCAGTCAGCCCACAAGGGTCAAGGGTGGAGCGGGAAGTAGCTGTCCAAGTCCAAAGAGCCCAGTTAGCACCCTGGGCACACACTCGCCTCAGGGCAGGGGTCAGAGCACAGGCTCTGGAACTGGCACCAGGGGTGTGAGTCCCAGCTGGGTGCTTTGGACAGTTCACCTAACCTCTTTATGCCTCAGTTTCCCCCTCTATAAAATGGGGATGCAGAATCCTGTAGGATCTTCCTCACAGGGTAGTTGTGGGATTAAAAAGGCTGACACACAGAGCACTCGGCGTGGTCCCGGCGAGGCAGCCTTCTGCCCGTATCATTAAGTTACTCCCAGTTCTGGTCTAGACTTGTGAGCAGAAGATTCTGACCCTGGAGAAGTCCTCCAAGTGGGCAGGCCCTCCCTGGAGGCCCCAAACGCAGGAGCATGCGCGCATGCTGTGGGGAGGGTGCTGGACTGGTGTCTGGAGACAGGGGTGTGAGCACCTCTCTGAGCCAAATTCCATTGACTGTGACTCTTGTAGAGTGAAATAACATACAGGATTAATAAGACGTGTGGGGAGCATTTGACAAAACCTTTCACACGTGCAAGCTCTGATTATGACAAGGATTTGTGGTCGGTGTGAGCACCAACCACTCTGACCCTCGGTCTCCTCTTCTAGGAAGAGAGCTGAGCAGTGGGCATTAAGTCAGGACCATGCCTCTAGCCCGGGTCTCTTAACCCTGTCCGGGTCCTAGGGCCGAAGCTTCAGGTTCAGTCTCGCCCCTGGCTTTCTGTGTACACTGGGGGCTCTCTTACTGCTGGGGAAGCTGAGAGGGACGTTTTGCTCTCTGTCATTCTCACCTCCCTCTTCAAGGCGCTGAGGAAATCGGGGTGGAGGTGAATGCCCAGAGTGGGCCTGGAAGCAGCTTCGGGAGGCTGTTCCTGAGGGCCACTGGCAGCGTCGATACCAGCAGGGTGGGGGGCTGACCCTCAGGCATCACATATGACACCCACGTAAGCCCAGACACAGGCAGACCGCCACGGCTTTGGTGACAGCATCATGCAAGCTGCAGCTGGCAGCCGGGCCAAGAGCTTTCAGCAAAGATATTTATCTTCCTGGCAGACAAATAAGTTTTATGTTTTGGGTTTTTTTTTTTAAGGAGAAAAAATCCCACCCAGCCTCACCAAAAATAAACATCTCTGTTATGCAACTTCCTGGAGGCTAGACTTGGGGGGGGGGGCAGCCCCTGCCCCCTCTGCCCTGGCACTGCTCCCCAGGCCCCATCCCATGACCCCGTAGACCCTTACCGTATCCTCTGGCCTTCAGCCTGGGATCGGGACCACCCCATACAACAGCAGGGGCTGGGCCATGCAGGGGAAGCTCCATGTTATAAAAAGCAAGTGTTGGTAGGGACCAAACTCCTCATGTTAAGTCAGGGGAAACTGAGGCCAGAGAGAGCGGGAAATGTGCTCTCATTAGCGACAGGGTGCAGCCTCTCAGCCCTTGGTTGGTCCTTTACTCCTACCCATGGTCTCGCGGCCTTTCCTGGGGAGAGAGGTAGGACCAGAAGGAATCCAGGGGCCTCACATAACCAAGAGGCTTGGTCTGCGCATCCTGGGGTCAGAAGGACCAGCCCCAGAGGAGGAGAGAGTGCGGATGTGGCCTTTGGGAGAAGCTCCCCAGCGTGGGCTGGTTCCAGGCTCAGCTCGGGGGGAGGCGGCAGAATGTCCAGTCTTCCAAGAAGAGGAGTAAGAATCCAGTTTCCCCCCCTCCAGCCACCCACTGAGAGGGAGCGAGTGGGTCAGGAGTGGGGAGACAGCATGGCGTGTGCAAAGACCACCAGACCGAGAGATGGGAGATCTGTTCGCAGTCCCGGCTCTCCCAAAGTCTGCCTGAGACTTCAGAGGATGCCTTTTATGTCCCAGAGCCTCATCTGCACACGGGAGCAGGCACGCCCTGTCTGGTGTCACAGCTTTGGCCCGGTGGAGTAAGTCGCCCTCCCGTCTTAGGGACAAGTGGGACCTTCCCCTTGGGATCTGGAGTGGGGAGAAGAGGGGAGAGGATGGGGCCATGTCTGTCCAGGCAAATGTCAGCTCACTGGAAAGGCTTAGAGATGAAGGAATTCTGGCAAAACTGAGGTTTCTCTGGTCCTTGAAGAGGGAAGGAATCTTCCGAATCTCCATCTTGATTAGTGATCATCTTGCTTTAAATTCTGAGGTTGGGCCCCTCATTTAGACAACAAAGGAAAATCCCCCAAGGTTCTGACCCAACTGGTCAGAACGACAAGCCAAGGAAGTCCCTCCCAGGTGCTCAGGGCATCAGTTTCCACCTCCTGCCACCCCACAGCATCTCTACAAAGTGCTATCATCCAGGCTTTGGTGACAGAGAGCTCACTGCCCCCAGGACAGCTGGACCATCTGTCCTTAGGTCCAGCCCGTCTCCTGTAGGGTCTGGCTCATTGGTCCTGGTTCAAAACGTCCCGGGGCCTTTCCCAAGCCAGCCCTGCGGACATCTGGAGACGGCTGCCACGCCTCTCGTCTTCCATCCTCCTGAGTAAATAATTACAGTTCCCACCGCTCTTCTGCAGGAGGTCCTGAGTTTAACAGGCCTGCCTGAGGCAGGTGGGTGCCAGGGATGGGACGGGTGATGGTGTTGGGCTCTGGGCAAAGCCAGCAGATCGCTCTGCAACTAGATGATCCAGAGGGGCCGGGTGGAGACCTGGTACCGTGGCCCGAGGCCTGGCGCTGGTCAGGGTCCAGCTCGCTCTGTGACTCCCTCCTCAAGACGGCCACTGAAAACGGGGACCGAGACTCAGGCTGAATTACTCCTGAACAAAGGAAAGCACTGACCTCCTTGGTCTCCCTCACCCCCACCTCTGTCCACCTGCCTGGAATGTCCCTTTTTTTCCAGCTGACCTCCAAGGTCCAATCAAGCACCAGCTCCTCCAGGAAGCCCTCTCAGACTGGGGCAGTCATACAGACCCCACCATCCAATTACTGACTGTGTTTTCGGACTAGTATATAATCAAACCCCAAACGTCCAGCTCCTCCTAGAGAATCAGTTCCCTGTGGGCTGGGACCTCATGCCATTCGTCCTTTCTCAGCCCAGGATGGGACAGGCAGCAGACAGGAGGAAGAGGTTACTGAAGAATCAACGAACCATTTCTAACAAACAGACATTACTGAGCTCTCACTCTGTCCAGCTACCTCTGTGCACCTACTGCGTGCCAGGACCTATAGGGTACGTGCAGAGACGTTTGTTGAATGAACACATCCCCGTAAACACTGAGGAGAAAGGCGGCGATGATACGTGAGAAAAATGCCCGTAGTGACGAACGCCTCCAGCAGAGGCTGAAACAGAAGGAGGAGGTGAGATCACCGAGGGAGAGAGGAAAAGACGGAGGACGGAAGGAGGGAGGGAAGCAGGAAGGAGAGGAGAAAGACCAGGCAGACATGAAGGATGTCTCCACGCAGCAAGCAAGAGGGTCAGGGAGGCAGGAGGAGAAGCACAGAGATGGGCTTCACGGAGCGCGGCTCCGGAACTGAAATGCCCAGGAAACCCAGTCCAGCATCTGCCAGGAACCAGCTCTGCATCCATCGCGCTGCTATACTGGGACAGAGAAAGGCCACTGGGATCTCCCAGCGTGCCCCGCTGCTGGGCCCACCTTCTTGAGGCCCAATAGCATCCGGCACTGGCATGAAGCTGGGCAGCGACAGAGCCCCTTTGGGTCCAGGCCACCTGCCTCCCTGGCTGGCTTCCCCCCATCCTCCCTGGGGCAACCCCCTGTGGACTCTGGCCTGGTGCTATGCTGACACTCCGCCCAGAGTGGGAAGGGATCCCTGGGCGGGCTTTGTCCCAGGCTGTGTGGCCCAAGACAACGTAATCGCAAGCTGCAGCTTCCCCGAGAATGTCTTGATCTGGAAATAGGTCCCAGGCTACCCAGAGGAGTCAAGTAACGTGCACAGAACCCCGTGAGTCATCCTTGCCTGCCCCGAGGCAGGGACGCTGGCCCTTCAGACAACCCCAGGCAAAGACTCCCATCGACCACTTCTGATGAAGTGGGAAGCATTCTTCGGTTCGAGGTTATATTCTCCATCAGGAGCCGCAGAAGGCCCTCGGGCCTCTGCCTGAACTCCCCTGGGGAGGAGGCCTGGCCTCTCCCGGGAGCCACCTGGTCTGCTGCCGGACAGCCCTGGCTGTTGGATTTCAAGAAATCCAACGAGAAACGGGAAACCTTTCTTCATTCCCTTAACCTCTAGCCACTCGTCCTGGTTCAACCCTAGGGTGTCACTCTACTCTAGACTTTTTTTGACATGAAAGGCCTTGAAAGATTTCCAAAGGTGACCGTGATTTTTTTTTTCATGACTGTGATTTCAAGAGAATTTTTTTTATGGCTGTGATTTAAAGAGAATGAACTTCTGAAGCCATTTGGGGACAGGGTGCTGCAGGCCTCTGTGTGCGTATCCCTCCCACGTGCACGGATGTGCGCCCTCGGGCACGGGGCAGAAGCCTGCAGTTGCACATGGGTGCGGGAACACATGTGTAGTGGCCTGCGGATAGGTCTGTGTAGCGTGCAGGCTCGTGTGGTCAAGGGCAGGCACACAAGTGGCACGTGTGTGCCTGCGGACGTGTGCTGTTGCGTGTGGCTGTGGGTGTGAACGTGACCCTGTAGATACACGCGGGTGGGTATGGACGTGGGTGGTGCGTGCGTGCGTGTGTGCGTGTGTGTGTGCGTGTGCGTGTGTACCCTTGCACATGGAGGGTCTAAGGGGTTTGAGTAATTTTATCCTCCGTGCTTTTGATTACATCTATTTTTCCTCCAAACATCTGCTTTGTGGGGGACATGCCGCTTACTCTGTTCTCGGGTGAGCCGGCCGCATGCCCTGTGGCAGTGTGCACACCGCCGATGCAACCTCCTTAAACAAAACAGGCCAGCGTGAGGCCCTTTCATGCTATTTAAAGGGCACTGACTAAGCCCACCGCTGTCCAAACAGTCGTGCGGGGGTGGGGGCAGAGGTGAAAGGTGAGCCATGGATTATAACCCCAGCCTACCTCATCTGCCGCTGGACTCTGTCCAGAGTTCAGCTTAGACGTCCCTAGTTTTAGCTCCAGGCCCAAGAAATAACACCAAAGGGGTAGCAGTAACTGGGGCGGCGTTTCAGCAAACGTGCATGGAGCCTATCAACGCGTACCCAGTAGAGACGGACGGTGCTCCTGCCCTGGAGGAACTGCCAGTTTGTAGAGAGGAAGCTCAAGGGCTCAGGCCAGCCACCCACGAGGTGACTTAGGCACTCCTGTCACCAACATGCACCCACCCAAGCCCTAAATGTGCCTCTCAGAACAAGGAAAGCCCGAGAAACTGTCACAGAACACAGAAGGCTAAGGAGACATGAGGACTAAATGTGACGCGGTATCCAGGACAGGGTCTTGAAACAGTAAAAGGACATTAGGGAAAAACTAGTGAAATCTGATTAAAATGTGGAGCTTAGGTAGCAGTAATGTTAAAACTAAAAAAAGATGGGTAAAATATTTGAATGGACATTTCACCCAAGAAGATATACATGGAAATCAGCATGACGACCCCCTCAGTGTATTATCCACTAGGGATATTCAAACTAAACCCCCCTTGAGATATGGCTACACACCTATTGCAATGGGAATAAAAAATCTGATGATACCAAGTGATAGCGAGGATATGAAGCACCCGGAACTCTCATTCATCGCCGGTGGGAAAACACCGTGGCATTGTCTTGTAAAATTAAACATACTCGTACGGCTAGACCCAGAAATCCCACTGCTAGGCATTTGCCCTAAAGAAATAAAGACTTATTTTCATTGCAAACGTGTATGCAAATGTATATAGCAGCTTTGCTCATCATCACGCCAAACTGGAAACAACCCAAATGTCTTTTAACAGGTGGAAGAGCCATGCAGTGGGATGCTAGAGGTAAAAGGAGCAAACTAGTGATACGAACAATGGCACGGATGACTCTCAAAGACAGCATGATGGTCTGTACAAGAAGCCAGTCTCAAAATGTATACAGTGCATGACTCTACTTATTTATCGCATGGTATTCTGGGGAAGGTAACAGTACTAGGATGGAGAACAGATCACTGGTTGCCAAGGGCTGGGGAGGGGGCAGGTTTAGACCACAAAGGGCTGGTGTGCAGAACTATCCTATCTCGTTTCCCAGTTGTGATGGTGAGTACGTGGGTCTGTACAGGAATGTGTTCAAATTCATAAAATAATACCCCCCCATTTTAATTTTACACCATGCTGTTTTAAAAATAAAAAAATATGTAAATTATAGAGAAAATTAAAAATTGGGTTTAAATATAGTAAAGAAAAACTAAGTAAGTAAAAAGTTTGTATGTCTTCACCCAGAAATCTCACTTCTAGGGATTTAAACTAAAGACAGAATTAGGGATGGGCACAAAGAATTAACTAGAGAGAAAGTTCATCATGGCATTATTATATGGAAAAACTGAAAATAACCAAAATTTTCAATAATAGGAGATTGGTTAAATAAAGGACGATATTTCCATAACTGGAAGATCCTTCCTGATTTTATTCTGCAGACTGTTTCTCTCTTGGCATTTAATACACATTATTTTGTATCTATTTGCTTTTCCTTTATTTATTGTCTCTCTCTCTCCCTTCCATAAAACAGGGAATATATCTGCATATACTTGTTTTGTTTAGCCCTTTTGTTTAATGCCTAGTATTGTGGCTGGTATGCAGAAGGGGTTCAATAAACATTTGATGAAAAAGGAGTGAAACTGATGTGAAAGAACAGCATTTTAGTAACTGAAAGATGTTCGTGTTATAGTAAGTAAATCTCGTTTTGAAAAAAAGGGGAGGTAGGGGTGGGGTATCTGTCCTTAGAAAATACTAGAGGTTTCCAGAGGTAAGAATACTGGTATCTGGGTTTTGTTCCTTTTTTTTTCTCGTCTGACTTAATTTTCTATTTGTCTTACCATGACCAGAAATGGCTTTTATCATTTTAAAATGCTATGTGGAAGCAGCGATTAGAATCCTGAGTGACGTCTGCTCTGGCAGGTGTTGGATTCGGCTGTGTGATGTGGGAGGTGGGTGTGAGCACCACGGGGGAGCCGGGTGGAGGAAGGGTAGGGATGCTTCAGCGAAAGGCCCCTTTCGCGGTGGGGATCGGCCACTGTCCTCACAAACTGGGCCCCCCACCCTGCCCCTTAACTCTGAGGCCTCTTGGATACTGGAGATTCCCAGAGCTCTGGCTTAAGTGTAGACCTCATTGGTTTCTCTGCCCTCAGACTCACCGCCCTCAACTACAACCAGAGAGAGTGTCTACAGCACACATCCCATCTAGTGTGAGCCCGTCTAGAGGCCCTCCACTGGTGCCCAGAGCCCTCAGTAGGATGGTCAGATAGAATACAGGGTGCTCAGTTAAATTAGAATTTCAGAGAAACAGTTATAAGTGTTAAGTATGTCCCAAATATTGGATGGGGCATACTAATACTAAAACTTATTCATTATTTATTTGAAATTCAAATTAAATGGAGCGCCCTGGTTTTGTTGTTAGTTTTTTGCTAAATCCGCCAACTCTTCAAGTCAGGCTGACTGTGGCATTCAGGATTCCCCAGGCGGGACTGACACTGGTTCTCCTCACAGACTTACATCTTTCCACACCCCACCTCTGCACCTCGCTTCCGGTCCCACAGACCTGCCCTCATGCCTCCAGTACACTGCCCGAGCGGCTTCAGGCTACCCCATTCCTGCATATGGGCTCTTCCTTCTAACTGGAATGCCCTTCTGCCCCTCATGCATCTGGCTAACTCCTCCTCTCCCTGCGTATCTTCTTCTGTAAATTTTGTGGCTTTTTCCCCCCTCGTTACATATAATTGTCTATGTTCTAGATGGAAATTAAAAACAAAAAATCAAGACAGAGCAAAAGAAGAAAACTGTAACACACAAACACAAAAGGGAAACAGAATTTTTTTTGGTACAAGTCTTTTTTTTTTTAACCTAACACTATCCTGTATATCTTTCCATCCTATTCTATATTCTTCTACTACATCGTTTTTAGTGGCTGCATAGTATTTCACCACATGGACAAACTATTTTATTTCATCAGTCCTTTCCTGTTGGGCACGTGGATCGCTGATTGTTTGAAATGATAACAGGCCTGGGATGAATATCCTTTCAGTTAAATCCCTTGATACTTTCATGGTAATTACCTTAGAAGAAGCTCCAGGAACTAGAAATACCGAGTTAGATCACAGTCACACCTTAAGAGCTCTGATAAATGTGTCTTCTAGAAATCTGCCAATTTCCTCCATGTGCCCACCTGCTTCAGGGCCAATACCAGTCATTATACTGTTTTTTAAAATCTTTGCCAGTGTGAAGGATAAAAGTGAAATCTTGTTTGAATTTACATTTTTTTATTACTAGTAAAGTTAACCTTTTATTTGTTGTATTTCTTCTTTGCCGAATTGTTTCTACTGGCTTCCAAGGTTCAGTGCAAGGCCGACCCCTTCTTCCTCCCTGACCCCGGGGGGCTGGGCTTACCTCTTAAACACTGGATTCTCTGCTCTAAAGCACTGGTGTGTGGTCCTGCTTCCCACTCCACTGTGAGCGGTTCGGAGTAGGGCCTCCCTGATGTACAGCTGGGTCCTGAGCTGGGCCCGGGCTCCTTCTGCCTTTGGTAGCGCCGGGGCAGCTCTGCACGCCCTGCTGAGGTGATGGGGCGCCCATAGGAAAGGGACCCAAGGCCACGGGGCTGAACTCCGGAGCGGGGGGGCCTCGGTCCCTCAGCACACACTGCTGTGTGTGGGCCTTGCGGGATGATGGGGCTCAGAGAAACCAGCCACGGGGCAGGGCATGAAGGGCCAAAGGTGGCCCCGCTGCTGCCAGGGCCCTGGGCAAACCTTTTAGTTTCTCTGCTTCCTCGTGTCAACAAGTATTGCCGGATTTCCTGCCAGCGAGAGGAGAGAAGGGGTTATGGAGAAGGCGCAGCCCCTACAGGAAGCCAAGCCTGAGGAGGAGTCGCGGGGCCCTGGGACGCCATGCGCACCCACAGGGCAGGTTCCCGGGTCCCTGCATAAAGGCTTTAGGCAGCACCCCCAATCCAGCATGATCAAGGCTGCAGTGGCTCACACTGGCCACCAGGAGGCACTGCAGTCCCAATTAAGTTCCTCGGGGCCAGAGGTGATGCCCCAGGGTCCCGGCTTCAGATGAAGTTTCTCCCAGTTTGGTTAAAGGCACAGGCCCTCCCTGGGAGGGTTGGCCAAACAAGCAGTTATTCAGTCCTACTATGTGTCTGCCGCTGTCTCAGCCCTACAAGGGACACAGGGGTGGATGAGGTGGGTCCCTGCCCTTCCCCAAAGAGCTCTTTCCTCCTCTGGTTCTGAGGGTTTTCACATTCTTGAATTCAGAATTTCTTCAGCACCCTCGTTCTACAGATGGGCAAACTGAGGCTCAGAGAGAAGGAATCCATTGAATGTCACCACCACTGGGTGCCAGGCCCGACCTGAGCTCCTGATTCCCCAGAGTCACCTCCCTTCGTGGAGACTCTGGGGAATCCTCGGTCTTCTAGCTACTTACAAGTGAGCCATGCAAATGCTGCCCACACCCAGGTTTTGCCCAGGTGGCTGTCCATGCAGCTGTCGGATCTGTTGCCAGCTCTTCTGGGGGCTCTTCCCCAGGGACGCATCAGCAGAGGCGGGGGCTGCAGCCCCCTCCTCCATCACTCCACTCTCACACAGCTCTCTTGGTTCTTCCCACACGCTGAGGTGGGGAGGTTTCCTGTGGTCCAGAGGATGGAGGGCGCTTCCCAGAACCAAGGAAGGAAAAGGAATTAGCACTGGGATGCTTCATGCTTTACCCAGTACTAGCACACCTGTCATGCCACCACTGCTGCTCTTCACAACAACCATGTGAAATATGCCCATTTGACAGCCCCAGAGACTGAGGCCAGAGGGAGTAAAGGACTTGTCTAAGAATACACAGCTGGTGAGAGGCAGAGCTGAGGTCCGACCCCTAAGCCTGCGGCAGTTCCTCTGGGCCCTCCTGGAGTGGATACCCTGTGTGGGGCTGGGACGGGACAGCCAGAAGACAGGGTCAGGGAGGAAGGGAAAAAGTGGGAGTCACAGGAGAATGGCTCCTCTCTGACGCCCCTACATCTGCCCCATCACATCCAACCTTCAGTGCTGGCCCTGATGAAGCTGTCCTGATAGAACTTCATCGACCATCTGGGACCTCAAATGTGGACCCATGCCTTTTCCTGGGACCTTGTCTTCAGGGTCCCCTCCATCCCCCAGCTTACACCCAGCGAATTCTTTCTTGTTTTCTTTCGGACACCGGGTCTCAATTTGCATTTGTTCTCCCTTAAATACCAAAGTATTTCGAGGTAAAGAGGCGTATGTCTGCAACTTACTCTTAAACGGTTCAGAAAGAAAGAATACGTATCTGTGTACAGGTATGTATATTGATACATACATACATACAAGAGAGATTGAGAGTGATAACACAAATATAGTAAAACATTAAGATTGGGGGAATCGGTGTCACGGGGATCTGGGAATTCTTTGTATTCTACATTTAACTTTTTTGATGTCTGAAAATATGTCAAAACAAAAAGCTTTTAAAAAGAAGAAGTATGCAGACAAACGGGAAGAAACCACTTTATCCAGGAATCCCAGTTCTGAAGCCGGCATTTGTCATAATTTGAACAGGACCCAGACCGGGGTTTAGTTAGCAACCTCCCCTCCTCCCCGTCACCAGCACTGTCCACGGCCTCCGCAAATGAGCTTGCACATTGGAATCAAAATCACAAGGCAGAAGCCAACTCCAGGAACAAACCTTGCTTCCCCAGCCCTATGGAAACCCACATTTCCATCCACGGAAGTAACTGGCGACCCCCTTAAAGCACGTGGTTCTTCTAAATGCTCTTCCAAGGCCCGAAGGAAGCAGTATTTTGTTAGCTGAGGTCAAATTACTCTCGGACCTTAAAAGTAATAAAAGTACTTTTTATTGTTTGAGCCTATTATAATTTCAGTCCTCCTACAATTAGTCTAAGTGAGTGAGGTTTCCTTGTATCCAAAGAGAAGGGCTTAAAAAGAAAGCCCACTGACAATAGCTGGACCATGGAAGTGACCTAAGTGTCCATCGGCAGATGAATGGAGAAGCAAACTGGTCCATCCACACGGTGGAGTATTATTCAGCCTCAAAAAGGAAGGAAATTCTGACACCTGCTACAACACAGATGAGCCCTGAAGACACTATGTTGAGTGACACAAGCCAGTCACAAAAAGGCAAATACTGTATGATAGCACTTATATGAGTCCCTCGAGTAGTCAAGTTTATAGAAACAGGAAGTAGAACGATGGTTGCCAGGGGCTGGAGCCCGGGGGTGTGGAGTTAGTGTTTAATGGGGACAGAGTTTCAGTTTTACAAGATGAAAAGAGGATGGATGGTGGTGACAGTTGCACAACATTGTGAATGTATTTCATACCACTGGACTGTACACCTAAAAATGGTTAAGATGGGGCTTCCCTGGTGGCGCAGTGGTTGGGAGTCCGCCTGCCGATGCAGGGGACACGGGTTCGTGCCCCAGTCCGGGAAGATCCCACATGCCGCAGAGCGGCCGGGCCCGTGAGTCATGGCCGCTGAGCCTGCGCGTCTGGAGCCTGTGCTCCTCAATGGGAGAGGCCACAACAGTGAGAGGCCCACCTACCCACCCCCCAAAAAAATGGTTAAGATGGTAAATTTTATTATTACTTCTATGTTACTACAATAAAAAAAAATTGGAAAAAAAGAAAAGAAAGCCCACTAGCCTGTGTCCCTCAGGGCCTTCACTGCCTTTAGCCCCCGAGGTCCCCTCCGTCCCCCAGCTTATGCCCCAAATTCCTTTTTTTTGTCTTTTCCCTGATGATGTGACTTGGTTTGCATCTATTCATTGTGCTCCTTCCTTGGTTTACTTGTTTGTTCATCCACCGATAACCTCCCCAGAGCTTCCCCTTAGTCATGGCCTCATGGAAGGGACAGACGTGTAACGGTGTGGTCAAGTGTTATGGGCCCCAATGGCAAGAGCCCTGCATCTTGGGCGCAGCATGTCCACAGGAAGGAGCAGTCAGTTCTTGTTGAAAAGATCGGGGAGGCCTCAGCAAGAGCGTGACCTTGAACCGAGTATTGGAAACTACAGAGGTCCTGACAAGGAATGCTACATTTTACGGCAAAACAGGACATCCCAAGTCCCTACTGAGCTGGTCCTAAATTACTAAATGAGAAGCCTGAGGGGCCTCCCCACAGGGCTGGTGCCACTAATAAGGACAATCACATAATCACTCGCGTTTGAGTAGTACTGACCCATCCACTGTCTTATTTGATCCTCCCCAGATCCCTAGGAGGTCTGTGTTTTTACCCCCATTTTACTGATGAGGAAACTGAGGTCCAGAGAAGCTTAACTTGCTCAAGGTCACATAGCTAGGAGGGGCAGAGCTGGGATTTGAACCCAGCTGGTCCAGCTCCAGGCCCAGTGTCCTGTCTATGGCCTCTCACACAACGATGTGTTGTCTCTCTTCCGTAGACGGGCAATCTTGAAGGGATTGCAGGCAGACTTAGTCTTGTCATTGGGAGACACAACTGAGCCACTGGAGATGTTTCCATCACAGAGGACTAATCTAAACAGAACTTTCAGGTGACCATGAGAAGCCCCATGTATGATCGAACACTTGAACATCACCTCCTGATACTTACTGGGGTGAGCTGGGTCGTGACCTCAGTCAGGGACTCTAACCAGCCCTGGGAGCTGCTATCCTCATGGAGACTGAGGTTCCCCGGCTCCTTCCTTCCTGGTCCAGCCTAGGTCTCATCCGCAAGCCCTGCCTCACGAGGCTGGAGGAGATCCTAGCACCCCGCAGGGGCAGGGGCGCTGGCCCAGGCTGGGTCCACTGCCACGGAAGCAGAAGGAGCCTCCACACTCTCCCTTAACCCCAACAAGAAGTCCCAGAGCTCAGGGGTCACCCTGGGCCACTACTCACCTTCCAGGCAGGATACGGAGACCCCGAGCGACCGACCACAAGGCCTGTCAGTGGAAGGACTGTGTCTGCCGGTTTCAAATCAGCTTGGTGGTCTGTCTGCCCCTTGTCCCTCTCTACCTTCACCTAACCAAGTGGCTTTGGGTATGTCCCTAAATATCTCCCACCTAATCCCTCAGAGCAGGGAGAAAACGTGCATTCCCAACCATCCCCATGGAGACACACTGAAATAGTGCCATTGGATCCAAGGGAGGCGAGATGGAGAAGCTTAAATCCTGCTCTAGGTGAAATGAATGAGAAGTCTTTGGAGCAGGACAGACTTGGGTTGGACTCCTGATTCTGCCACTTATTTGCTGCATTCATTCATTCAGCAACATTTCTGGAGCGCCAGCTATGTGCTGGGCAAAGTTCCAGGTGATGGAAATAGGAAGTCTAATAAAGCATGGCCCCTTCCTTCCAAAAGTCCCCCTTCATGAGGGAGGCAGTGATTATGGTGCGGGGAGGTGGACAGAGCAGAGGCATCTAGGCCAGCCTGGCGGGGGAAGCAGTATTTCCAGGACCACTCCAGATCTCTGTATAGGAGCGGCTTCAAGGCAGCGATCTCCTTGGAGGGGTGTGTTAAAGCTGAGTAGCTAGCTCTTTATGCATGATAAGGAAGTGTCAGTTTTCCCCATTAAAGAAACGGGGAAATTTCTAAAGGAGATTGTTAAGGAGGCTTCCAAGCCACTCATGCTTTGGCAAAGTGACTTGGCCTCTTTGTGCCTCGGTTTTCTCATCTGTAAAGGGAGGTGGATGATACCCACGTCCCAGCGTGTTTGTGAGGTCTCAATGAAGTCAAGTGCAAGAATGCACATCTCTGCCTGATACACAGCACACTCTCTATCAACGGGAATCCCCCACGATAGCTTAATACCCTTATTATTTGGAGGCAAGGTAGGCCAGGGCAGCTGCAAGAGCAAAGCAAAGTCAGTCACTCAGGCTGCAGTGTCTCATCCTTCCCCGCCCCCCGCCCCAGGTGTACTCTTTTAAGCTCAAGTTTCCCCAGCTCCAGCTGCCCAGAACATGCCACAAACCCCTGTCCCAAGTAGCCCCCCACCCAGTCCCCTTCCAATCAGGGCCCATTTTACATACATATAACAAAGACGATAAATGGGGTGAAATATTTGACACAATTTTGTTTATCATTTGTTACATACATATTTAAAACTGCTAGTTGATGTTAAAGAAAGGCCCTTCCATAAATACTTTTTAACCTGTTAGGTTGCAACTTGAAGCTATAGCCACGAAATGAGAATTGTAATTTTTTTTTTTTTGCGGTACGCGGGCCTCTCACTGTTGTGGCCTCTCCCGTTGCGGAGCACAGGCTCCGGACGCGCAGGCTCAGCGGCCATGGCTCACGGGCCCAGCCGCTCTGCGGCACGCGGGACCCTCCCGGACCGGGGCACGAACCCGCGTCCCCTGCATCAGCAGGCGGACTCTCAACCACTGCACCACCAGGGAAGCCCGAGAATTATAACTGTAATCACTGCATTGAAGACAGTGTGGCTTACAAACCAGTTGACAAAGGTCAGAGCAGTCGTGAGCTCCTTATAGAAAGCCCACTCCCACTTACACTCTGGGAGCATCTGGACCACTTTCCTATGGAGGTACCCCAATATTTAACGGCTCCGGAAGAATTCTCTCTGTGGGAGCATCTGCTGCCCTCTAACCAATACCACCCGAAAGCTCTCTGGGGGTGGGGAGTGGAGAGACGGACCGTTCCAGAAAGGTAACCGATGCCACCACCACTGCTGCTGTCATTTAGAAACCAACTTCGGTGATTCGGGACTATGTTGGGGTCCCTTCTGCCCAGCGAACCCCAGGTCACCTTTCCAGGCCCGAGTCTATTATCACTTCCTCTTTGGGGATTTCCTGCCATGCCCTCCTCGGAACTCCCCTATTGGCCCCTAATAATTAGATTACTTTTCACAAAGCATTGCAAGTGTGGGTGCATGGCAGCCTCCACCCTTAGACAGTATCTTCATCATGGACAGGGAAAACATCTTATCAAGCTCTGGTCCCCACATCTGGCACCCAACAAATACCCTCTGAATTAGATGAATCTCGTTAAGCAACTAAATGTCTCAGCCTGCAGAATGACCACGTCGGCCTAGAGAGAATTTTTTTTTCCCCACCAAAATCAAGTGTTTTCTTCCTCCAGATGTGTTCATGCTGTGTTCATAACCTAAAGAATCACTTACAAGCCAAAAAAGCAAGAAGATGTTTCTCTCCTTGGACAAGAAGGGAAAATAATGGCTGAATTAATTGTGAGGCTGCTAGTTAAAGTTTTCTGAGGTTGATGAGGCTGGATAAGATTATTCAATCTTAGCTTAACAAAATTCCATCTTTAAAATTATAAAATGGTTAAAAATTCAAAACCTCTAGAACAAAATTATACCTAAGCTGTTAGAGTTTCCATCTAAATGGCTGGGATGTGGAGCAGGTGGGGTCCAAGTGTTTTGCCCATCACGTGTAATAAGTATAAACAATGTTCAATAGTCCAATATTTGCAACAAACATGTGGTGAAGAATGATGCTTTCATTGCCTTCTGCTCATCTGGACTGAACAAAATGTCAAATACGTCTCTGCTTTAAAGTGTACGGTGTGTACCTTCTACCAAGAAAACCGCAGTGGATATGTGATGAGTACATCTCTTTTCAGTACTCTGTTAGTACTTCTCAGGGAAATGAATCATCCCATGAAACAGTGAGAATGTACTTTGTGTAGCACAAAAATGGCTTCGTGTCATCTCCTCTGAGGGGCTGAGTCCTGTGCAGTTTATTAGGTAAAGCCCGGCCCTGGCTGTCCACCTGCCTCGGCTCAGGCAGTGTTTCTCCAAGGCGGCCCCTGATCCCTGGCGCAGAGCTGATGCTGAGCGAACAAGGAGGCTGGTCCACGAGCAGTCAGTTACCGTGAGTTTAGGGAAGGGGAGCCTAAACTCCCCGGCAGCCTGGGGAGATGTGGCCTGAAGGGTCCGAGGGGCCCGGGGGTACCCTTCTCCCATCCTTGATCCCTCCTGACCCCATGCTAGGCAGACAGCCGGCCTACACCCCTTTCATCACTCATCCGTATTTTAAAACATTTTGTCAACCACACAGTGTGGACTCAGTAATAAATTGCTCATTTTCCAATTTTATGCTTTCAAGTCAACCATAAGTCTTTGTCAAAGTTTCCGGCTTCACCTACTCGAAGTTCCAGCAAAATCCTATCAAAAATAACAGCTACTATATATTGAGTACTTACTCTGTTCCAGGAACTGTTTTAAGCTCTTTACCTATATCATCTTACTTAATCCTCACAATATTATTCATATACCCACTCTACAGATAAGGAAATTGAGGCAAAGAGGTCAACTAATTTGCCCAAGGTCACTCAGCTAGACAGGCTGAAATCTGTTCCCAGGTCCTGGCTACACTGGCCTCACCGAATCCAAGGCATCGGAAGCTTCAGGCAGCCTGTGCAGCTGAATTGTAGGATGAACCCAGTTTCTACAAGATTCCAAGAACATTAGACACTGTGCCTGTTACTCGCCTTTGGGCACCTGGCTTGGAGTCTAGGCCTCTGTTTATTCCACTGGGCTGGGGGATTCCAAGGCAGGAAGCACCGGCCTCACAAGAGCCCCCTTTGGGGCTCCCACTGCTCCACCGGCAGTGACAGTGAGGGGCAGAGCCCCCCTCGCCTTTGGTCACCTACCAGGGGTGTAGAATACTATCTAGTCCCTGGCTGAGTCACTCACTGGACAGCACTTGGGATGGAGGGCAGAGGACAGGGGGCAGCAAATGCCTCTTATGAGAATCAAATAGAAAATCTTCAAGATATTCACAGGGCCAACAGTACAGAGCCGGGGGGCGTGCACAGGGGACCTCCCTCCTAGAGCTCCTCCCAGCTCCATGGGGAAAGCGCTCTGGGATCACCTTACCAAAAGGAGTAGTCTCAGATTCGGTCCTCTCAGGAGGCGGTGTACGGACCCTGAGAGCACAGGAGAATTTCCCCCAAGGCCATGTCCTCACAGGAGGGTCAGCTGGAGGACATGGGGGCTCCCAAACAGCAAGGGGCCTACTCAGAGGCCGAGGTCGTGGCTCTGGCACCCTCACCACTAGCTCTGCCCACCACCCCTTCTCACCAGCTCTGCTTCCTGGAAAACAAGTGTGTCCCAGAGCTGAATCTCTTTGGCTGGTCAGGCTCTGGCCTGGAGGCGAGGGACTGAACAGGATGACTTAATGCGGTTCCCCATATTCTGCAACTCTGGACCTTCATCTCACAAGGCCATGCCGGGACAGACCAATTGTACAGAATAGAAAGCCTAGAAGTAAACTCGCAAACATATGGTCAATTGATTTTCCACAAAGCTGGCAAGACCATTCAATGGGGAAAGGGCAGTCTTTTCAACAAATGATACTAGGAAAACTGGATATCCACATGCAAAAGAATAAAGTTTGGCCCTTATCTTACACCATCTACAAAAATTAACTTAACGTGGATCAAAGACCTAAACTTAAGAGCTAAAACTATAAAGCTCTTAGAAGAAAACATAAGGGAAATTCTTCCTGGCATTGGAGTTAACGATGATTTCTTGGATATGACAATAAAAGCACAGGCAACAAAAGAAAAAATGGATAAATTGGATTTCATCAAAATTAAAAACTTTTGTGCATCCAAAGGACACCATCTAGAAAGTGAAAAGACAAGAATGGAGAAAATATTTGCAAATCACATGTCTGATAAAGGATTACTATCCAGAATATACACAGAACTCCTACAACTCAACAACGAAAGCCAAACAACTCAGTTCAAAAATGGGCACATGAATAGACATTCCTCCAAAGAAGAAAGACAAATGGCCAATAAGACATACAAATGGGGGCTTCCCTGGTGGCGCAGTGGTTGAGAGTCCGCCTGCCGATGCAGGGGACACGGGTTCGTGCCCCGGTCCGGGAAGATCCCACATGTCGCGGAGCGGCTGGGCCTGTGAGCCATGGCCGCTGGGCCTGCGCGTCCGGAGCCTGTGCTCCGCAACGGGAGAGGCCACAACAGTGAGAGGCCCGCGTACCGCAAAAAAAAAAAAAAAAAAAAAGATATACAAGTGTCCAAACACAAAAGGACAAATATTGTATAATTCAATTTCTATGAGGTGCCTGGAGTAGGAAAATTCAGAGCCAGAAAGTAGAACAGAGGTTTCCAGGGGCTGGGAAGAGAGGGAGATGGGGAGTTATTGCTTAATGGGCCCATCTGGGATGATGAAAAGGTTCTGGGAATAGTGGTGACGGTTACACAACACTACGAATGTACTCGATGCCAGTGAATTGTTCGTTTAAAATCCTCGAAGTGGTAAATTTTATGTTATGTATATTTTACCACAATAAAAATTATCCCTAATTAAAATAAAGATTTGAATTTTAAGAGAGGCTACACTAAGCTTGGGGTCTCAGCCTCTCACTGCACTGCTCAGAGGCCTCCAGGGGCTCCCTGAAGTCTGAATACCTCACCAGAAAGTAAATGGCCCTCTCGGTTTTGCCGCTGTCATTCCTCAGGCAGATTCTGGCCTGTGTCCATCATGCCCCCAGCAAGCCACACACCTGCTCTTTCCCAAACACTCCATGTACTTCCCTGACCCAAGTGCTATCTGCTGAGTCTAGAGTGCTGTTCCCAGCTCATTCAGTTGGTGAGCTCCTATTCAACCTCCAAGGCCCATCTCAAATGCCCGTACTCACTAAGTTTCAGTCCATTCGCACTTTTCCTGAGGACTCCCATGTCTTCACATTCCCATGGGTGGGAATCAACTCAATCACTGCCAAGTGCTCCATGCCTGATGACACAGGGGCACAAGCCGGCAGGAACTGTTGGATGGGAGGGGGAGCCTTTGGCAGGACACCTCTCACAGCTTTGTTTATGCCCAATACCCTCTCTAAAGAGGCAGGAGGAACTCCATCAGACTCCATCAGAGTCTCCTCCACCTCTCTGATCCGCCTCCCAGAGTGCCTGGCTCACTGCATAGTGGTGGCCACCACCTGCTGAGTGCTGACTCCACCCCAGGCTCAGGTCTAAATGTTTCTTCTCACCTGGGCTGTAAGCTCAGGACAGCATCCTGGCCGGAACACAGTGCTGCATCCCTTGAGGGTGTGGAATCTCAGAATCCTGGGGTGGGGCGGGGCTGAGTGGATGGGGTACCCAGGGAGGAACATCTTCCGCCCTGGGGCCGCCCCCCTAGGCAGACGGCAGGAAGAACCAGGAGCCCAGAACTCACTGCAGGGAAGGGGGGAGACCTGAGAGGAGTGCGTGTGGCGGGGGGAGGCGGGCAGAGGGACGCCTATGTGACTAGAGCTGGCCTGGTGGAAGCAGCAAGACCCTAGCTGCGGCCTTGGAGGTGACAGCGAAGGAGAACAGTGGGGGGAAAAGGTGCTCCTCTAACTGCCAGAGGCTGAGAGGACTCCAGGCTTGTGCAAAACAGGGCGACCCAACACTTCCCTACTCCCACTCCCCAGAGGGGTCCCTGAGGGAAATAAATTATTTTCCACCAGGGTACAAGAGAACTACAAGTTGGGTTCTCATCCAGGCTCAGATTCAAAAGGAGGAAGGAAGAGAAGATAGAAAGATTTTTAGAGTTCCTAGCATTTCACATCCTGATTCCTCCCTCCCTCCCTCCCTCCCTCCCTTCCTTCCTTCCCTCCCAAATGTTCATTGAGCCCCTGCCATGTAGAGCAAGCCCTTCTCCAGGCTCTGGGAAAAGTTTGAAACAAAACAGACAGAAGCCTCACGGCAGTCTCTCATCCTCTCCAGGAGGAAGGTATTTCCCCATTGTTTGCTCCCAAACAGGGTCCTTAGCTCCACCCTGCCCTGACCAGAGGTTCTGGCACGTTCCTGGGGCCTCGGGGAACTCAAGGAGTAATCCCTCAAAACAGTTATGAGGTCCCGTCGCAGTGCCTGGCCCCGTGTTCTCACCGCAGCGCAGCAGAACACTTGAACAGGGAAGAAGCTGGGCCTAAGGGCAAAGGTCAGGTCTAGACTCCAACCTGCCAGGCACCAAGCCCATCCTTGACCTCCCATGTGCCACTGCATCCGCAGATGGGAAGATGAGAGAAACTCTTTGGGGGCCATATTTGTAAAACCCAGTCTTTCAATCCCATATCATCTGGGATAGGATGAGAGTGACCTCAAATCTAATTAGGGTCATCCCACAAAAGGATGCCATCTGGGTTCTCAGAGCCCTTGGGCGTCAAGTACTTACCTTTGCGCCTCCGAGCTGCCCCACCTTGGGCAAGTTACTCATCTTCTACGAGTCTGCTTTCATCCTTGAAATAGGGATGATAATAGGGTCTCTCTCTCAGGGCTGAGATGGGGATTCCGTGAAATCACACCCAGGAAGCGCACTGGCACAGGCAGGAGTGCTCAAGAAACATGAGCTGTCACACGGGTCCTCAGCAGCAGAGGCCTTACTTGCCAACTCTAACCTCCTTTTGCCTCACACCCCATCAGCCTCACTTCCTCGCTGTCCCTGTCCTGAGGCAGGGCGTCAGGCAAGACCGCCAGACTCTTCCTGTTTGGCAGGCTGGACCGAGGAACCTCTTGGTACAACGAGGCCTGGAAGAGCGCAGAACCCCAGGGCCTCAGAAATCAACTAGCTCCAGGCAGGGGGTTTCAGATGGGAGAGCGAGGCCCTGAAAGGAGATCTGTGCATAGAACCGTGGGCATCCCTGTCTACTCTGCCCTTCGATGAGCTCCCTCCTTGAAGGGGGGCCGCGGAGCCAACCCAGCTCAGTGCTGGGGTGTGAGCCAGACGTCAACCCATGTGGCTGAGTGGTGGGGCTGCAGACAAGGCCAGGGAGACCCCTGGATATCAGGGAGGCCCACAAATCTTGGAGGCACCGAAGTTCTGAAACCTGATTGGAACCCTGCCCCCCCCCATTCAAAATACCTTAGTATGCGCAAGGTGACTAAGGGGGTGGGGCCCTTAGTCCTCCCAGGTGGAGAACATGACCTTGCAGGATGTACCTGCAGGCACACTACCTCTCTGCATCCTCACACTCCCTTCCCACGTAGGCAGGGCAGGCCCAAACAGATCCCCTTTTGCAAATGAAGAAACTGAGTGGAACGGGAGATAAGGGGACTGTTCCAAAGGCACAGGGCCATTTCCAGGGAACAGCCAATACTTGAACCCAGATCTCTTGACCTACAGAGAAGGCATGGAGGGGGAAAAGGAGAAAAGAGAGAAGAAGTTGCCAGCTTTTCAGCCAGCAGAGGAGATCCAGCTGGTCTGTGGCAACTCCCAACTTCCCTCAACCTCTCTGAGCCCTCACCTTCCTGGGCGAGGTTCCGCCCACCAGGGGGAGTGGGGTGAGCCAAGCTGCCCCTCTCTGCCCAGCCTGAATCTGGGCTTCCCCTTCCCAGCACCGCTCCTGTGAACTGCAAAGAGCCAAGTCACTAGTCTGTCTTCTGAAGGCAGGACTTCTGGACCTGTAGGCAGGGGCTGCGTCCAGGGCTTCACAGAATCCCCCGTGAGGCCTGGCACAGGGACAGGCAAAGTCTGGTGAGCAACTGGAATTAGGCATTTCAGTCCCCTTCCCTGTGAAACAGGGCATTTGGGACCGGGTGGGGCACCCACCCTGACACCATGACCCATCACGTTGGAGGGCTGAGTACCAGGCTTCTAGATCCAACCGACGTCCGCAGCCTGGCACATGGTCAACCTCAGAGGAGGAAGTCGGTCATGTGGCCTCAGCTAACCCCGCTTGGGCTCTCACTGCATGGTTTCCATGCACTTAGGAAAGAAAACCTGGTTTAGGGAGCCCAGCAGAGAGCAGAAGTCCTTGCCCCACTGGGTCACATTCGGGATGAGTTCCTGCAATCCCACCGGGTGCTCTTCTGTTGCCCCGGCAATCCCAGGAGCTCATGGTGGAGCCCACCTTATTTCTGAAGGAGGAGGAGACTGCAAACATCTACCCTGTTTGATGCACAGACTGCGGCTTACTGGATGGGTTACAGCGAAGGGAGACAGTGGGCGGGGCCGGGGGGGGCGGATACTCCCCAACTCCTTCTTCCCCTGCCCCCAGCAGTGGTTCCCCCCTTCCCACTGGTCTGTGGGGATCCACTTCTCTTTAGGCCTCAGTTTGCTCATCTGTTAAATGAGATCTGCAGTATGCATAAAGATGGTGCGGACTCTTCCACAGCCAGCCCCACAGGACCGCGGGCACATTCAAGAGCTGGAGGTAGGAGGAGGCCCCGCTGCAGTGTGTGCGGGCTGGGTGAGGGCCCCAGGAAGACGCTTGGGCTCGCCCCAGCCCCAGCTGGCCACAGGGGGACTCAGCCTGCCACTCGGTGAGTCAGCCTCCCTGAGAAGCTGCGACCAGCGACAGAGAAGGCCACGGGCCATGACACACAGGCTCTTCGTCACCGCCTCCTGGCCCGAGACTCTGGTGGCAGAGCCTACAACACGCGCGGTCCCCAGGGCGGGCGTAGGGGGGAGGGGTGTCCAGGATTTGCACAGGAGCTCACCCTCGCCCGCACACGGCTCACCTACACTGGCTGCACCCTCGGAAACTCTGGGGAACGCATGCCTTCCATACAGGAGCGCACACAAATTAGTATGCACGGTCCCCTGCATCACCCTGGGAGCAGGACCAGACCGGACCGATGAGTATGGGCGGGGCACACCGCTCTGCATTCATGATGGACATGCGCTCACACAAACCCCCAGGCCTCCACCCACACCAGCCAAGGTACTGGGAAATGCTCACAGGGGCACTTAACCACACTCCGGCAACACTTCAAATGAGACACCAATTCTTCATTCATCCTTCCGGCCAGGAAACATTTCCTATGCCCAAATGTATATACCTGGAAGGACAGAAGGTATATAGGATAGCAGGGAGCCGCTCGCTGGGTGTGTTCTAGGAGGTCTGGCACATGGTAGGTGATCAGTAAATGCCAAGATAGGGGAGATGGGTGCAGACAGGGGACAGGAGTAGTGGAGGGGCCAGGAACCCCTGAGCCCCCGACTTGAGCCTGGTCACTCGTGAGCAAAAAGACACCCGCCCCTCTCCCCTCTCCATAGTGAAGCCCCAGCTTGGATGGAATCTAGAGCCTGCATTCAACTTCCGATGCTCTAGGACCGCCTGCCCACCTGACCTGGAACTGCTGCCTACTTGGCGCCTGCGCCCCTTAGCACACCCCAGGAAACCCTCAGGACATGTTTCCACTTCCAGGAAAGCCTTTCCCGGCACACTCAACCCCGATTTCTCCTGTACAAAAAAAAAAAAAAAATGTATGTAAGGGTGACGAGGGCAGGGAAACAGGGTGAGGGGGGTCCAAACTGGTACCAGCACAGTAACCCCAGCTGTGGTTACCAGCACAGTAACCCCAGCACAGAGGGCCTTTGGAAATCGTCCAGACTCCTGCATTTCACAGAACTAAAATTCGGACCTAAAAGGGAAAGGGAAAGGGGAGGGATTTTCCCAAGGCCGTGCAGTGAGTAGAGAACACCGTGGTGGAGACCCGCTGCCACCTCAACCCAGAATGTGTGCCCTGCCTCGACGGGTGCCAAGCTGGACCTTCGCGCCCGGCCCAGACCCTCCACAGCCTTTCAATCTTCTCCACCATGACCCTTGGAGAGCTCGGAGAACCTGCTGCTCTGCCCCGACCTGGGTCCCTAGCAGTCCATCTGCGAGGTGCTTGGGGCTGACACCCAGGCTTCGGGACCCCCAGTTTGGAAGGAGAATCCGCTCTGAGACAATCTGCTTTAAGAATCCGATGAAACGCACGCTGGCTCCCTCTCTTTCTCCAAAGCGCAGTGTCGCCCGCACCCAGCAGCCCCGACCCTGTGGTCCCCAGTACACGCGGCGTGGTCCTCGGGAAAGACAGATACTTGGCAGGCAGTGGCACCCCTTTCAGCGCCCCATCTACCCGCCGGCATCTCCCAGTAACCCTCCTCTCCTCACGCGCATTGTCCCTTCTAGCTGCCCGAAACTGCCCGCTGCTCAGAATCGCCACCCATTCCCCAGCCTTTCGCTGCTCTGAGCATCCTCTTTGCGTATCTCTTTTCCTCTCTACTGAGCCTCAACTCCCCTTCTACCGCTCCCTCTCTTCCTTGGTGCTGCTGGTCTGGGGTGGGATGGGGTAGAGAAGAGGGTCAGTGGCAGAATGCACTGGAGATGGGCGGGTGCTCAGGTCCGGTGCATTTGGAGCTCCCGCGACACCTCCCTGGACACACTGGAGGCTTCTGTCGCACCACTGAGCGCAGCCTTTGTAGGGAGACCAGCTTCCAGGCAGCATGGCATTAGCCGCCCCGGGCTACCCCGCAGCCCTGTACTGGGTGAAGAAGGAGCGTCTTGAATGGAGTTGGGGGTGTTGCCGCCCATCTGCACATGTGTAGGCTAGGGAAGATGGCACAGGGCTGCACCTCTGGATGGAAGGTCCCTGGGGGCCACCAGTAACTCTGATCTCGGAAGCACCAGCCTGCAGCTGGGAGGCCTTGGTGGCCGTACAGAAGTGCCGCCTCTTTCTCCAGAAAAGCCCTGTTTTGAAAAAAGGGCCTCTTCTCACTGTCCGGTCGGAACAGAAGGCTGGCCTGTGGCACCCACAGCTCCGGGGCAAAGGGCGAAGGTGGGGCGGTGTCTTTCACTCTAAACTTGCTGGGGGACAATCCGCCCATAGCTGAGTCCCCCCGTCTTGGTTTTCGAATCTGACGACCTGCCTTGTCACCTCAGCAACGCCTGGCAAGCCCCGTAGCTGCGGGAGCACGTGGCCAGGTGGCACCTGGCAGGCGAGGTCCCGATGCAGAGCCTCGATCTCACCGCCTCACCCGAAACAGTGCCTGTGCCTAGGTCCTTCGGTTTCCTGAGGGCGGGGGGAGCTGAGGCTGCGGGTGCTGAGAGTTCTCTCCAGCCAAGCGTGCTCTCGCATCCGGCCCCCAACTCCCCTCTCCTTGCAGTGAAAGGCACACCCACTCCAGCTCAGCCTCCCCATTCTCCATCCCAGGCCCTCGGAGCCTCGCGGGCGCCCGACAGTTTTCACATTCTTTCCCTGCCTGCTGCTCCGGGCACCCTGGTCCAGGGGTCGGCGGAGAAGCCCGAACCCCACACAGACCCCGGGACTCCAGCCTCCTTTCACACCAACATGCAAAGGCCCTTACATTTCCATTTCATATTTCAGTTTGCCACCAAAACAAAGCCGAGGGCAGACTTGCGGGAAGAGAGAAAGGAGCTGAGGCCAAGGTGAAAAGGTATGCCCACGGAAAAGAGCGCCCAGCTGCTTTCTGAAACGAAGGTTCTCGGGGACTACGGCAAAAATTTATGTACGGTACATTTAACTTGTTTTCCTGCTGTGGCCCCTCTTTGCAGCGGGCAAAACTCGGGGCTTCGGCGACTTCATGAGAGCCTTGCGCAGCAAGGTTCCCGGCGCGGCCCCTAGTTCCCTCGAAGAGTAGGGACCGCGCAGATCCGGGAGTACAAGGTCAGCCCACTGAAGAAACGCCGCTATCGCGAACAGGAGGCGCGCGGGGGGGGGGGGGGGGGGGAGGGCAGGCTCTCTGGCTTCCCTGAAGTCTCTTCTGAAATTTCCTTACAACAACTTAAAAAAAAATCCCCCCACCCAAAGTTTTCGTTTACAGATACAGTACGTAAATGGTCTGCGTCTTGATCCAAGTGGTCGTTATACAGCGAACACGTACATAACAATTTTTCAAACTTTCCACTTAACTGTGTACTTCACTGTATATAAATTATAATAAAGAAAACTTCGTGCGCATCGACTGATTTAAAATAATACTAGACCTTTAATCCAGGCCTTCTGTTTTTCTATTTAAGATTGTATGTGTTTAGCCTGGACTGTTAGAGCAGACTGGAGCTTACAGAAATGAACAAAGTAAAAAATAAAAAGCATCTTTCTTCCTCTCCTCCCCCACCCCCAAAATTGACCGGGGGTCGACGTCACAGCTCCCAGGCTTGAGTTTTCCCTCCATCTTCCCACAATCACCCAGGGGCTCTTACGGCTAATGTGCAAGCCTCGGTTTCTCGCTGCCTTTTTTGGGGGGGGTGTCTCTCTTACACAAAACACACCCCGGTTCTTTGAGTAAAGTCGAATATGACCCAGGAGGAGTTTACACATTTTGTGGTGTGTGGATTGTGCTGGTGGGAGAAAATAAATATCTCTAGCATTCAAACTCTGCGTCTAATTCGCCAAATCAAGACCAGCCCCTCGGCGGTGCCCCAGGGGTCTCCGGCCCTGCCCTCGTCTCCCAAGACCTCTGCGCTAAGAGCGCTGCCTTCGCGGACGGCTGGATGGGAAGGTAGCGGTGGGCTAGCAACGAAAACCTGCGTGCACCGAATCGAAAGCGAAAGAGAAGGAGGTAGCAGGGCCGTTCTCGGTAGCGTTCCGGGGCGCAAGGCCAAGGCCTGGCGGGCCGCGCAAGCGGCGGCTTGGAGAGTCGTCCGCGTTGGGAGCGAGGTGCCGGGGTCCCTACTCCCGCGGCGAGGAGGCTCTTCGCCCGGCTGAGAAACATCGGTCTCCAGCCTGGCGTGTCTCCTGGGGCCCATGCGGCCTAGGATGGGCCAGCGGGCAGGGACTTCGGAAGGCCGCGTGTGAACCCGGAGCCTGACGGGGTCGGGATTGCAACACGCGAGGACACAGTGGGGCTCTTTAGTAAAGCGCGAATGTCTCTGCACCCAGGGGGGACCGTGGAGTCAAACGGAGTCGCAGTTAGGGAACGTCTGCAGCCGTGGAAGGCTTCTCACCTCCTCTTTCCCCATCTCCGAGAAGCCCCGCCACTGGAGACCTGAGGCGGCTGTCCTGCCCCAGGCTTTCTCGCCGTGGCCCCAGCACAGCCCCCAAACCCGCACCCTTCCAAGGAGCGCTTGGACCCAAGGACTGGCTCCCTGGGCTGACGTCCCAAAGGAGACCTCAGACCCTCGCCTCCGCTCGGTGCAGTTGCCCAGACGGAGGAACTGGCTTCCTGCACGGGGGGACCAACAGAGCTGGGAAGGAGGTTGCCAGGTCAAAGCTCCCTTTGGTGGGGGCCGAGATCAGCCGCTGCAAGTCTGGCACCAAAGCCGTGTCTGCCTCTGCCTTTTCCCCAAGCTGCTGGGGACATCTGAGGTTTTTGCCTTAGACCCATTTCCCCCGCTCTGGAGTACATGCTCTCACAAGTGTGGGAGAGAACCATGTCAATGTGTGTTTCAGTCTCCCTGCTTGCTGGCCATCTAGAGAGCCCGCTCCAGGGGCCCTCCTCCCAGCTGCCTCTACAGAGATCAGAACCTCACCTCTTGGTGCCTCGGTTTCCTCCTCTTGGACCTAATGTGCCTAACTTTTTTTCTACAGGAGCCAGAAATCTCCTCTTGGCCAGAGAAACAGCAGCTGCTAAGAGAAGGGAAAGAACAAGCAGAGCTGTTTGTTGTTTGTGGCTTTGCCCTGAGCAGGGCCTCCATCTCGGGCATCAGGGAAGTGGGGTCCTGTTGGTGTTTCCAGCTGCCTTTTGTCTCAACCTGTAGCTTTTGGCTTTGCCTAGCGCAAGGTCGGGGGCCTGCCCTGTCCTCACAATTGGGTGCTTACAGGTTCCGACGGCACAGAGGCCGACGGTGGAAACGTGGAGCGGGGAGGCTAGACTCTTGCTCTGTGGGGGAACATTTACTACCGCATGAGGCCTTACTGTTATCTCCTCGTGATGCAGATGAGGACACAGGGCTTTAGAGGGATTTCTTACTCTCAGGTCACAGTGTGGGCTGCCCCAGCGGCTACTGCCTGTAGAGGAAACATTATGCAGGCTGGCAGTGGGGGCCCAGCAGGGCTCAGAGGCAGTGCTCAGAGGGGTCTAGCTCTTTCCCTTTTCCCTCTGAACCCGAAGACATTTCCAAATGAGAGGCTGAAAGCAGCTCAGGATCTCTCCTTGCCTAATTAACTCAGCCTCCTCAGAAGCCTCACTGGTGAATTTCTCGAACACATGAAAAATCAGTGCGGTGGGAAAGAAAACATGCGAGTCCCCTGGCTCCGCACAGCGAACCTCCACGGGTCCCTCAGTCCGCGACTTGCTCACACCTAACATTCCCAAAGGACAGGGACCAGGAGGGGCCTGGGTGAGGCCAGGAGGAGGGAGCCTGATCCCCGGGGCTGGCAGGCTGGTGCATGTGGACAGGGCGAGAGCCCCTCTCCACCTGAGTGTGGAAGGAGCACCTGTGTGGAGCTGTGAGTGTCTGTGATCCGAGTGCCTGATCTCATTCCAACAGGAAGGTGGAGAGGAAAGGTGGAGGAGGTGGGGAAAGCCACCGGATCTCTCTACATCTGCTCAGTCTGTCCTGTGGATTTGAGAGTGTGTGGCTCTGTGCGAAGCCACATGAGCGTACTTGGTGTGTGTGTGAGCGCGCTGCTCATGAGGAAGTGGTTGTGTGTGTATGTGTACAGTCCAAGTGTATGTGTGAGTGTGCGTGTCAACGACCACTTAGTGGACTAATTCTGAGCCTGTGGGGAGCCAGACAGAGGCTGAGTGTAAGGAAGCGTTTCCCATGCGTTGCTTCCTAAGGTTATCCCAGTCGCCAAGGCCTCCACCATGTCCCACCTCTGTCCCCAGGCCTGGTGTCTCTCCATCGGGCCTGGATCAGTGCAGCCAAAGCCGTTGTCCTGTCAGAACCAGCTCATTTCCGGGGCCCTGCCTGAAGGCCAAGGCCGCAGGGGGAGAGTGTGTACCCAGGGCTCCTAGCCCAGGCGTTTTTCCCTCCCTTCTCAGTTTCTCTCCCTGCCAGCTTGGGGCTCACCAATGCCGATTCTGTGGGAGAGAAGGCCCAGGCTCCTCAGCTGCTCTGGCCTCAGGCCACCCTTGAGAGGCTCTCTCCTCCACTACGGTCGCGGCGCTTCGGGGCCCAGGCCTGCGTCCTGAGGCCGCCTTCAAGGGGGCTTGGAGGTCATTTAGGCCTCAGGTTCCCCGTGGGCCCAAATCAGGACCCAGAGCCTTCCCTCTTGCCCAGCACTGTGCCGCCTGGAGCTCTGTTCCAGCCGGTCGGTCCTAAACCATTGTTCCGAGGCCGCCGCCTCTGGGGATCGCCGAAGGAGAAACGCTCGGGAACTCTGGTCGGCCCGCCTGCCCGCCGCGAACCACCTCGACTCAGGTCTTCCGCGGCCTCAGGCGTCTCCGGACCCGCACGCGTGTGGCGCCCCGGTTCCACGGCATCCCGGGCGCGCTCCGCCGACTGCGCTCCAGGCTCCCGGCCGGGCTCCGCACCTGCGACGCTCCCACCTGCGGCGCCGCCCGAGGAGCCCCCTAGCCGGCGAGGAGCGAGGCCTCGGCAGCCCCGGAGCCTAGCGCCCGAGCGCTGCGCTGCGACTGTTTCCCGCCGCACGCCTTGAGCCGGTGCGAAGCATCCGCTTCAAAGTCGGCCCGGCGGGCAGCGCAAAGCAAGTGGTTTGGGGGAACGGCGAAGAGGGGAGAAACAGACTCCAGGTTGAGTTTAATAGCCGACGCTCCGCTATCCCTTGGTCTCCTCGGAGCGGTCGATCCCCATTTTCCTACCCAAAGTCACACGCAGCTCGGCCCCGCGCCTCCCAGCCCGCCAACTCCTGCCTCCCGCAAGCCGAACGGGTTTTGAAGGTGCCGAAGCCCTGGGTCCTGGGGACCCCAGCCCGAGGGATTCGCACGTGCACTCACCGTAGCAGGGGACCTGCAAGGCCGCGTTGTGGCCGCCGCCGCCTTCCTGGAGTTTGAGGCTGCCGTCCGGGGGCGTCTTGCAGGCGCCTCGCTGCAAGTAGAGATGCGGTTGCTGCGCGGGTGGCTGCGGCGGCGGCTGCGGCTGCGGCGGCGGCGGCTGCGGTGCCGGCGACTGGGGCTGGAACTTGTTAAAAGAGCCCCGCGCTCCGGCGCCACTCTCCAGGGGTGCCGCCAGGTCCTGCTGCCCCGCGCCGTAGCGGGCGCGGCTCTTGGCGTCCCCGAATCCCTGCCCTTTGGCGGCAGCCGACAGGAAAGTTGTGCTGAACTTATCACCGCCGGGGTATGCCCTAAAAGGCGACGAGCCCTCCCGGCTCTGCGACACCGGGCTGTAGTAGGCGTCCATGGCAGCAGCCGGCGACTCGCAGTAAGAGACGCAAGTCTCAGCATTCATGCCTGGCTTGGGCGGGCGACGGGCGGGGGCGCGAGCGAGAGCGCGAGGACGCCACCGCGCGCCTTGGCTGGGAGTTTGGAGAGGCAAGGAGGCGGTGGCTGTGCGCTCCGCGCCGGCCTGCTCGCTTTCCCCCCTCCTCCGCTCCACGCCTCTCTCTCTCTCTCTCTCTCTCTCTCTCTCCCCGCTCTCACCCCCTCCTCTCTCTCCCTTCTCCCTCCCCACAGCTGGCCCAGGAAAAGAACCGAGGACTGTAAAAAGATTCAGATGTTTCGGAAAGTTGACCAGATCTCCCAAACCCTCTTAAGATTTTGAAGCGGAAAAATAGAGTGAATTTTTTTTTTCTTGACTTTTTTTCCCCCTCCTCTCCCTCTTCTCCCCTCTCCCTACTCTCCTTCCACCACTAACTCCTCCCCCCCTTAAGGAGATGCCACTAGTTCGCTCGCCGCTCGGAGGGGATTCTACCAAGAGCCGCCCAAAGGCCTTTTCGATTCAAGGCGGGGCCAGGGAGATGTCTGGACTCCCCGGGCTCCCGAGCCTAGGCTGAGAATTGGTGGGTCCAAGCTTTGGCCTAGGGGAGGGGGGTATGTAAAACTTTAGTGACAGATTAAAAAAAATATAAAAAAACAAAACCAAAAACCGAACAGGTTTCGACATTCGGAGTCTGATGGGCCGCTAGCGTCCGGGTGCAGGCAAGTCGTTCATACTCTTGCGTGCGAATTTGGCGGTGCAGCTGCGAGTCTTCCCACTGGTGCCTTTTCCTCTGTTTCCAACCCCTTTTCCCTATTCTCGGTTCCTCCATGAAATTAACACACACACACGCAGCAGTCATCCTGTGCACGGCCACTTTCACGTCTCGTTAACTATTTCCCTTTCCTGTAAGGGCACTGGGTAGGGATGAGGAGGGGCCCGTGTTCACTCAGACACTGGAGAATCCCCAGGCTGGGACAGTTTCCGAAGCCTTAGAACGCGGCCCCCTCCCCCCAGCTCTCCCCTCCTGGGAAGGAGCCGCGTGTGCCTCAGGTCGGTCTCCGCCCGGCCGAGGGGATTTTCTGCCTGGCACACCTGAGAATGTAGAGCTGGGAGACCAGCTGGCCGCGCCTCGTCACGCTGTCACCTGCTCACTGCTCGGGTGGGGGTGAGGCAGTCTCTAATCTCTGGCCTCTCTGTCCCCGACTGTAAACCGAATGGCTTGGATTTGATGGGTGGTGTGCGCTCCAGGGAAAAGAGCGTTTACAGCGCGTCGAGTCCTTTCCACATGGCTAATCATCAGCTGCACCTCACAACAACCGTGAGTGGTGGAAATCGGGGTCCCCAAATTTTCCAATGAGCAAACCGAGGCTCAGAGAGGTGCGGTCACCTGGCTGAGGTCACACAGCCGGGAAGTAGCAGCGCCCGCGTTGAAACCCAGGCTGAGGTTAGTCCCTCGGCAGATCTGGGATGGTGTTGCTGACAGCGAAAACGCACAGAACAGAGGAAACGGATCTCTGACTGCGGAATGACTCAGTGTGAAGGAGACCAGTAAGAGCAGCCCTCGATAAACTGCAGGGAAAAATCCGTGGATAGAGGACGTATCTCAAGGGAGGCTGGGAGTGGGGTGAAAGGTGAAGGGGCAGAGTAAAATGAGAGAGGGCCTGAGCGCCCTGAACCCGGGAATGTGGGGCAGAAGTCAATCTTCTGCACCTAAAAGGTCTCCCTAAGAAAAAATATCTGGGGGGGGGTCGTGCTTCTACCCCCAACCTCATCTTAGCTAATCCTCACCCCCACCCCTCTCCCTTGGTATCTCTGCTCCTTGCTCTGCCGCCGACTGCGCGATCCCACATCTGGTTTCCATCGCGGCTTACCTTGAAGTGCTCGTTAATAAAGATATTCTGCAAACCGCGGCCAGGGGTGCGCAGGCCCGAACCCTTCCCCCGCCGCCCATGGGGACCCGCGCCTCTCTGGCTCGCAGACCTAAGCCAAATGAGGATCTTATAGATACTGAGTGCCTGTTGTGCCAGAAGCCATCCACAGGTCATTCCCTTGGGCCGCCCCAACTATCTGGTGACGCTGGCCTCCTCATACCCATTTTCCAGATGGGTAGACTGAAACTCAAAGAAACGAATTTTCCAACCTTGGAGAGCAAACAGTGAGTGAGCCTGCCATCATCCCAAATGCTCCTGTTCAGCCCAAGTTCATTTCAGTTCTCAGAATCTGCCAAGTTCTGGAATCCCCCCATCTCATCCCTGCGCTTTTGTCTTGCCATAACTTGGTGTTCAGCGCAGAGTCTCTTCCTCCAGAAAGACTTCCCATCTCTCCCAGTTGGGGCCGCATCTCCATCCTGGACTTCGTGGTTGTCCGGTGGCCCGCTCGGTGTTCGTCTCCACCTCAGTAGTCCGAGGTTTCGAGAGGGAAGCCTCTGCCCCGCCTGGCACCCCACAAATATTTATGGAATAAAATAGTAAAGCCTGGGTTCCTTCCACTGCTCAGTGAGGCAGTTCCCAGAGTCTTTGGTTTCCTCTAGCCAAGGACAACCGGTTGCTCTCCCTCCCCCTCTTCATGAATCAAGAGACAAAATTAAGAGCGTGCTGGCCTCTCCCGGGCTGCACAAGAACAGTGAGTTCTCTCAGAGTAGGGGCCAGGCCTGCCTTGTTCACCGCAGGGCTTGGCACATCCTAGGCACTCATAAAATGTGCACTGAACGAATGAATGAAAATGCCACGTGGTCCAGTCCGGGGTCTTAGAGGCGCATTTTTGCTGAGCTGTTCCAAGCTAGCAGGCTACTTTGGTCCCCTGCGCCCTGAAGCTGCCTGCTAGCGCCCAGAAGGTGTCTGCAGTCCTTCTACTTCTCCCCCCATCCTCCCATTCCAGGCTTAGACACAAGGAGGAAACTAAGAGAAGCAAAATGCATGGGGCGGGGGGTCAACACCAAGACAGGTACAATGGCAATTACAATATTCTCCAGTAACTTCTGAGCTGCTCTCAATGCAAATTGCTGTTCTCAGTGCAAAAAGACAAAACAAAAAACAACCCTGCCGCGTTCCAGAAAGCTTTCTTTGAGCGTTGCTTCTTGCCATCTACCCACCCCATGCTTTTATGACCTGTTTAATCATGGCCTCCTTATTTAACCTTTTCCTGGCCACCCCGGGGAGAATTTCAAAACCCGAGCCCTCGGGCGCAGACTTTGGTGTCCTCAGCTGGAATCCCTCCTGGTGCACCGAGGTCCTGGCCCTTGGAACCAGCAGGGGGGCCTTCTACCTTCCTACGAGGTACCTTAGAGATGAACTCAGAGTGAGCGTGTGCCTGCGAGTGAGAAAGTGCATGTGGGTTTGCCTGTGACTGCGTTGGAACATTCTGGGTGTGTTGTTTTCCTCACAAAAATCGCTCCGGATCCCCCTCCTAAGTCCGTTCACACATGTCTTTCCCCAGAGACGCTAAGTGTAGCTGGTTATTTCTCATTTGCTGCTCCATCGGCCCATCCACCTCTCCATCCATCCATCCCTCTGCCATAGCTGAAAGCTGACCCCCTCTCACCCAGCTCCCCTGCAAGGGTGCAGGGCACCCTTTCAGCCAGAAGTGACATGGACGCCCCTCAAGCCCAGTTGTGGCCCCGCCTTTGCTCTCCCAGTGCGTCATTTCTCTCTCAGCTAAGGTTCTCCCTGGCTCGCTGTTTGTCCCTCCACCATTGAAGCGCCAGGCAGTATCTCTACACTTCCGGTCACTTCACCGTGTACCAGAACAGCTGGGGGTGGCAGGCCCCTCTGCTTCAAGCCCTGCATCCCTACCCCCTGGCAGACACACCCCTGGCTGCCCCTTCTCTCTTGCTTTCGCGTTGGCCCGCTTAACCCTCCTGAAAGCAGATTCTCCCTTCTGTGGGCTCTGCACACAGCCTGGGACGGGGGAAGGGTGATAGAAAGTCTTTCTTTGCCAAGGCCAAATGCCCAGTATCACCTCCTCTGGGAAGCCTTCCTTCGCCCCCTAGCTACTGCTCTGTCACATCTGCCTGGTTATTTCCTCCATAGCGTCTATTCTTAGCTGACATTGTCTCCCACATTTGTTGACTTACTTGTTTTATTGTCTGTCTTCCTATGGGAATGCGAGTCCGTGGCTACTCTCTCCCCAGTAGGAAATACAGTGCTCAGCACATAGCACTACTCGGTAAATATCTACTGAGCAAATGACTAAATAAGTGAATGAACGAATGGCTATCGGAGGAGCATTGCCCTAGGTTTGCAGAGTAACTGCTCAGTCCCTGTGGCTCAGGGCTGGAGCTCTTGAGGCCAGGGGTGTAGGACTGTGTTGGTTAGAAGGTCCCTGATGGAGAAGGGAGAGGCACAACAGACACTCCTTTATTTCAAAGGGAAGGACAGATTCGGAGCCACCCCGTTTGGTCTGAGCTCCCTCCAGCCCATCCCCCACTGCACTTTCTCTGTCTTGTGCAAACAGTGGAGCTGCGGAGGGAGAGCAGACCCCCTTATCTGTTATGTGACTTCCTCTGACTGCCCCAAGTCTTGACTTCCAGTGTGAGTAACACAGGGACCGTACCTCAGTGAGTCGCGTACACTACTTGGTTTGCAGTTGCCAATCTGTAAATGCCAGGAGGCAACAAAGACTGCTCAGACTTTCGGGGCTGCTGAATGGGCATTTTGAACACCTGTAGAGGGGGCGGGAAGAGTCAAGAGATGAAGGGGGAAGGCCAGGGATCTTATAAATCTTGGGCGGGAACGTTCCTGCTCTGCAGACCCCAGTACACAAACCTCACACTCCCGACACAACATAAATAAGCAATCATGTTTCGGACAACTGTTACAAGTCAGCTCTTG
Source organism: Aethalodelphis obliquidens (assembly GCF_003676395.1). Classification (NCBI taxonomy): domain Eukaryota; kingdom Metazoa; phylum Chordata; class Mammalia; order Artiodactyla; family Delphinidae; genus Aethalodelphis; species Aethalodelphis obliquidens. Next base: position 5,473,946 of record NW_020837958.1, on the reverse strand, counting down.
CACATTGAGATCTTCGCAGTCCTCGCAACAGCCCTATGGTGGTACTATTATCTTCATTTTACAATGATTAAAAAATCGAAGCACAGAGAAGTGAAGCGATTGCTTACGGTCACACAGCAAAGCAGACGACTTGGGATTCGAACTCAGGTGATATGACGTCAGAACCCACGCTCCTCACCGCTGCGCGTTCTCAGACATCTCTGGGGCCCCGCGGGTCGAAAGGTTCCTGATTCCTCTCGGCCTGCAGGGCTCTCAGAGGAGCTCCCACTTCTCCAGTGCCGCAGTCGCGGGCGCGAGGGATTCGGGGCGCTCGGCAGCCTCGGCCGCATACGCTGACCCACAGTGCCCTCCTGGGGCGGAGGACCACGTTGTAGCCCCGAGGTCCGCGCCAGCGTTCACCACCGCCATCCAGCCTTCAAGACTCTGCCCCGATCTCCCCGGAACGCGGACACCCAGGCACCTTCCCGCGTTTGGCTCCAGCACCCGCGGAGCTCCCGGGGCGGCCGCGCCCCTTGTGGGATGGAGCCCGGGAGGGAGGCACTCCCCGCCCAGGTTCTCCGAAGGCTCCGAGGCCGCGGCGAGTGCGGACGCACCACCCGGCAGGTCCGCTCCCAAGCGCTGCCCGCGGAAGGAGCGCGGGTCGCTTAGGCGTTTTGAGCCTAGGGAGGACCTCGCAGGGGAACAGCAGGTCCCGGGAGCGCCGAGTCGTCCGCCTTTCCTCCTTGCCCACGGCCCCCACCTCTCATTCGGACCAGTACCCCGAGTTTAGGTGCTTAGCGTTCGCGGAGTCTGGCCCCCGGTCGGCTCCGGGCTGGCGCACGCGGAGAGGCCTGAGAGGGACAGCGCCCACCCCACCCCGCCATTCTATGCTTAATAAGGCCGCGGAGTAAGGGGGCCAAAAGGAAGTCTGCATGCAGGGGTATGTCTTCATTCATATGGGAAAAGCACGAACTCCCTAAATGCGGCTAAACGAGGCGTTCTAATGAGTTCTAGTCGCTCGCACACAGTTCGGTCTTGAGGGTCAATGAAATACAAAGCCGGAGGGATGAAGGTTTTGAAAATGACCAACCCCGACGCTCCCGCCCGCCGGAACGCATACCTCCAACCCCCTTCCCCCGCCCCACGATGCGCTGCCGGGATCTGCCTCCCCGATCTCCGGGCGCCGCGGGCACCGGGTACCTTTCGGAGCAGGACTGGGGTTCCGGTCCGAAGGCGCGGTCCAGGCGCGCGACGGAGCCTAGTTCCCTGTTCCCCACTTAACCCAAGTGCAAGGCAAAGCGCTCAGGGCAGGGAGAGAGAACTCAGAGGCCACAGCAGGCGAAACTGGGGTCTGGCGAGCCCCCTGGAAAACCCGGCTTGGCTGGAAAGCTCGTGAGGGGAGGCCTCCACATAGCCGGGGCGACCGCCTTAATCCTTGATCCGGAGAGGAAGTTGGAACCGGAAGTCCTCCTCTGGGGTCCGAGCCTGTGCACCCTTTGCATATCGGTTACAGCCCAGGAGAACACAGATAATTTACATCCACAGATAATTCCCCAACATCATTAGCCAAAACCCCAGCCAGGTGCTTGTATCGAAGCCTCCTGTCCCATCTTGTCTTCTCCCCTGTCCCTTCTCTCCTGGAAGCCGGCCCTCTAGGATTTCAGAAAGATCAGCCGTGGGAAGGTGGAGGCCAAAACACACCACCTCACATACACAGGAGTCCTGAGGCGCCTCGTGGGCAGAAATGCAGCTTCAGTTTCTTGGGGTGCTTGCAGGGTGGAGAGGATGTGTCCTTGCTCAGCCTTAGTTCTGAGGAAACATATAGAAACTTTCTATCCATTTCTCGGCTGGGGAGAGGGAGGCTTCAGTGATGGAGGGAAAGGAGTGTTGATGGCCAGCGGGATCTGAGGACTCCCTCACACTGTGTGTCTGCATGTGCCGGTTTCTGGGGAGTGCGTTCAAAACTGTCAACAGTCTCAAAGGGGATCCTGACCCCAGAGGGTTAAATTTCACTCATTTGGGCAGAGCTGATCCCTTGGGACAAAACAGGGCTCTTTCCAAAGCCCTCTCTGTTCCCTCAGACCTGGACTTTACCCCCTTCCTCTCCACATAGCTTTCCCTCTGCAACAGAGAGGCCTAAATGTCCAGGCTGGGACTGCCCAACTGACAGCCTAGAGCAGGGGTCCCCAACCCCCAGGCTGCAGACCGGGTACTGGTCCACAGACAGCAGTAGGCGAGCGAGCGGAGCTTCGTCTGCTGCTCTCCATTGCTCCCCATCGCTCCATTACTGCCTGGACCATCCCCTTCCACCCGCCCCCCGCGTCCACGGAAAAATTGTCTTCCACGAAACCGGTCCCTGGTGCTAAAAAAGTTGGGGACCTCTGGCCTAGAGGGTCTCTTCCAGGTCTAGTAAGGGGTGGTCTTCCCAACCTGCCACTCAGAAGACCAAGATGGAGCCAGGGAGAGGGAGAGGTGAATGGGGCAGGCTTCTGTGGCGGCAGGAAAGGTTTCTTGATTCTCCTTCTCCGGGGATCCTTGGAATCAGCCCGGAGCCCTTCCCCTCTGCCCCTCCTTTCCCCACTCCTCTCCACCGATCCCCAGAGCCTGTTGGCATATCCACACACCCTCAGTGCCCTGAGCACGCTCTGCTGCCATCACTGGGAGCAGAGTGGGGCCCCTAATTCCCTTCTCTCTTCTCCCACAGCCCTGAGAGTCCTCCTCCCCTTAGGTTTCATTTGTCCACTTGTCCCCTCCCCCAGCCCCAAGAGTTCGTGGGCAGCCAGTGGCAGCTGTGTTGACTCCAATTCCAGCACTCCCCCCAGTGCTGTTCTCATGGATGGTGGGAGGGGGCTTCTGGATTCTCTCTAGGACGGAGCTGGGCTCAGGAGTCTGTCTGTGGCAGTGGCGAGGCCTCTGGGGCTGGAAAAGGTGGGAGGAGGGAGGAGGCAACAAGGGGTCCCGATAGTCATTCCATTAGTGGTCAAGAGCCCAGCTTTAGAGTCAAGTTGGAATCCCACTTCTGCCACTTTTTGGCTGTGTAACATGGGCTCTGTGACTTCTTTCATGGGCCTCAGTTTCCTCTCCTGTAAAATGGGGATAATAATAGTACCTAGTTCATAGAATAGCTGCATACATTAAATGAGATCATGCTCACTTTAGGTGTTTTCTGGTATCAGCAATAATGACTTCCTTTCCATATGGAACACTCTGCTATTTTAAACGTTATAGCCCAGCCTTAAAGAACCAGAAATGACTAGTTGGGGTTCCTGCCCTTCAACCATTGTGAAAATGGGTCATATTCATCCTCCAGACCACAGCTTCTCCCTGGTCAGGGTCTTCTAAGGCACCAGGAGTGAAAAGGCCAAAGGAATTTTCAGGCCCCATGGTCCAGCGCCTCCTGTTAGCTGGTACAGGCGAGGTAGAGGCTGTGTGTTGTGTTTTGGGGGGGAGGTTATAGGGGAGAAGGGTGGCTGCTGACCTCCAGCTCCGGCTCTGTCCCACCTCAGCACTTTCAGCAGCAGCGCCTTCACATACCTTGATTCTCTGTAAACTCACCACTGTCCTGTGGAGGAGGGTTTATGTCCCTGCTTTACAGGCAGGGAAATGGACGCCCCTTGCCCAAAGCACACTGTAGCAAGAGGTCAGGATGACCCTCGAGCTCGGGTCTCATGGCTCCCAGGCCTGGTATCTTTATCCCGGCGTCCACAGTGCACTGGGGCCTCAGGGACGGGCTTGGGGTCTGGCATCAGCATCCCCTGCCTGTACCTCCTCCCCCGCGTGCCCCACCACCTGCCTCCCCAGAGAGAGGTCCCCGCCCCAGCACCTGTCATAGAGCACACACTGTGATCCACATAATCCCGAAGTTTGTGATTGGCAGGGAGGAGGGCTGGGAGGAGGGGAGGGGGAGGGGAATGCGGGAGAGATATACTTCTTGAGTAACCTTAGATGCCCGAGACAGAAGGAGAGACTGCTACAAATGGCGCTTGGCTCAGTGCCTGGCACATAGTAGGTGCTCAGTAAATGGTGGCGGTTATTATATTTCTATTGCCTCCTGCTCTCACTAGCAGTCCCCCAGCCATCGCAGCCCCCTCCATCTGAGGATGCCTGTGGCTTAACCTCCACCCTCTCTCTTCCACCTCGCCTGGGGTCTTTCTCTCTTCGGGACCTGTGGGCGCACAGCTGGCCTCGCCGCCGCGATCCCGGCTTGCCCGGAGCCCGGCCCAGAGCGCACAGCTGCGGGCAGACTGTGGTCACTTCTGGAGTCGACCTCTCCTCCCCGAGCAGAAGGGTGGGGGTCGGGGGAGGAGCCTTGACTGCCAAGCTAAGGGCAGAAAAACAGTGCAACCGTGTGCTTCCCCAACCCCGAGCCTTCGTGGGAACCTACGGCGAGCGCTCGCGGCTCGCGGCTCGCCCCCGGAGCGGAGAGAATCGACTTGGAAAATCAAAAAGGCAGCTGATGAGTTAAAAGAAAACCAAATCTGTAGTCTCCTTCCAGACTCGGGCTGCCACCAGGGGACAGAGACGAGGCCCCAGGAACCGGGCTGCGGACATCCCTGGCAGCTGGCGCTTTCGCTGCGTATATTGGGTGCCCTTTCAGGGCCCCGAGTACCTCCGCTGATCCGCGCAACGCGCACCCCGCCTCGGTCCTCACCCAAGGGCTAGGAGAATGAAAGAGACAGGGCCAGGCCACGAAGACGAGCTGCCCACCGGAAACACCCAGGGAAATGCAACCCTTCCAGAGGTGGCGGTGGAAGAAACACATGGCTGGAGAGCCGGGAGACCCTGCGCTCCTGCCGCCAACTGCGCAGTGACCCGCTGTTGGGCCTTGGACACCGGGATTCCTCTCTCAGACAATTATCCCCATCTGCTCTGTCATCTTCAGGAGCGCGGAAACTCCTGGCTGCTTTCTCCAACTTGAATTCGTTTCCAGGTTGTAGAGGAGTTTTTCAACGGGTAGTTGAAAACGGGCTAGCTGTAGAGGCAGGCAGATCTGGGTGCTAATCCCCAGCTGCGGTTGTGAGAGCTTGGGCAAGTCATTCTCCTCCTGTGTCTCAGCGTACTTATCTGTGAAATGGCAATGATTATTCCGATCTCCTGCGAAAGTTGTGAGGATTAGAAATCAGGTGGGTAGGCGCTCCCTTAAGTTCAGGTCTTATTCTTTTGGGGGACAGTTGCAGATCTTCAGGGGTGTGGAGGAACAAGCAGTTCTTGTGGCCACGCTGACCTCGAGTCCAGTCGCGTTCAGATTACCCCTCATCAGGTTTCCGGAGCTCCTAACCGGGGGCCACGTGACTCGCTCTTTGATGGCCAATCGAGTCCTTTCAGGATCAGTCTCCTTTAAAAATAATTCACCCGTCTTGTCCTTACCCTTGCCAAGCTAACTGGACTCACTTTCAATTTCTTGGTGATGAAGGTAGGGGGCAAAATGAGCATTGCTGATTTTTGTGCGGAAAATAGCAATCGATGCCTTTTTTCTTTTCTTTTTTTTAAAGGTGAAGTCCTTAAAAATTAACCATTTTAACGTGAACGATTCAGCGACATTTAGCACGTTTGCAGTGTTGTACAGCCACCACCTCTGTCTAGTTCCAAAACATTTCCATCTCCCCAAAAGGACCTATTTTTCTTATTCAGCGCTTTCTCCAGAACTGAGTTGTGTGCAGGCAGACAAGCGAGACAACAGCACTTCATGCCCTTGCAACTCATCTTTTCAATGCCTTTAAAAAAGAGCTCTGTTTCCCAAACGATTTGCAAAGTTGATCTCAGAGGACCAGGGAGCCAAGGAGATGGGAGCAGGGTGTTTATTCAGAACCCATGGGGATCAGGGTGTGCGTGAGAGCATGGGGTAGGGGTGGGGGATTATGGGACACGGAACTGGAGAACCAGGTCCAGGTAGAGGGTTTATGATGGCCCTGACCATCCAAAAACTATACATACAATTCTCATCCTGCAGGAGTGAGGACTCTATTTAATTTCGCACAAGCATTTACATCAGTGGCTTGTAATCATTTTAGGGGAGCCACTTCTTTGATCATCTGATGAAAGACGAGGACCCTCTTCCTGGAAAGATGCAGATAGATGCTGTATTCATTTCTGAGGGTTATAACAAATGACCACAAACTTGGTGGTTTACAAGAACAGACATGTATTCTCTCCCAGCTATGGCGGCCAGAAGACTGAAATCAAGGGATCAGCAGGGCCAGGTTCCAGGGAGGGTACTTCCTTGCATTGCCCAGCTTCTGGTGGCTCCAGGCTTTCCCTGTGGCTTTCCTTCTCCCATCTCCACCTTCATCTTCATGAACTTTCTGTGTCTTCTCTTTTGTCTCTTGTAAGGACACTCGTCATTCGAATTGGGACTACCTGGAGAACCCAGGATTAGCTCTTCTTGAGGTCCTTTACTTAATTTAGCTGCCAATATCCTTTATGCAAATAAGCTCACAATCACAGGTACTGGGAGCCAGGACCTGGAGGTATCTTTTGGGGGCTATGGTTTAACCCCAGTACAGGTGCATACACCCAATTTCACGTACAACTTCAGGGGCTCCCAGACTCCTGTCAAATCAGAAATCTCTGATGGAATGTCACAAAGGAATCCTTTGATGTCGCTGTTAGAAAGGTGGAGAGAAAAGAGATCACCCCTGTTTCCATGGTTCTTTTTAAGGAAGGACATGCCCACATGTGGTTAAAAGGAGAAAATGAACCGGCCATTCTGCCCCTGTGATATCATCTACCCTCTTGAGGAAGGACATTCCAGAACATTCTAGAGACAGAAACTGGTTTCCTTTTTGCAAAGAAGGCCTTGAAAAATGCGGCATCTGCCAGAATCTAAATTTGTGAAAAGGGACCAACAGGAAATTTCGCCCCGTCAGGCAAACCTCATAAAGGCCCTGCAGGGGCCTTACCGCTCAGAGAGGTCTTTTAAGAAAATTGCAACTTTTAGTCAGACCCTGAGGGAAGTCTCGCAAAGATCTTCACACTCCTTTGCGGCTTCTCTTTCTGGGGTGGTGAGGGAGGAGCAAGCTTTTCTCCAGGGAAGGAGGCAGGTGTGGAGGTGGAGGTGAGGGATCTGGGCTGGGGAGAGGATATTCCCCGAGCCAGGGAACAGGGTGGCTCCAAAGACAGAAGTGAGAGCTTCCTCAGCTGAGTCCCTGGGCCGCCACCTGTGTCCTTCCTGCAGATTGGACTTATAGAGTGCAACATTTTAATAAAACACACACACACCTTCCCATTTTGGCGCATTAAGAGATTCCTAACAAAACACCGTCATGTTGCTATACATTTTTCTCCCAGCGCCCTCACGAGTAATAACTCAGCTCTGGCATTTTGCATTTAATGTTTATTTTGACGGCTACATTCCAGTCGGAGTTGGGGCTCAGGGTGGGGAGGGAGAAGGCCAAAAAAAAAATGCCTCCTCTTTCCTAGCCATCACCTGTGTGTTTTTAATAAAAAGTCCCCACAAATTGGGGAGCCCACACTTGAAAAGGAAGGAGGGAGATCATGACACCTTATCAGGAAGTACCAGTGGCCTCAGCTCTAGGAAGTAGCTGGGGTGAAGCCCTGGCTGGGTCCTGCCAGTGTGGGTCCCCAGAGGATTTCTGGAATGTCTCCTTTGCTCATGCCATGCATTCAGCCTGGGGTGCCCTTTTCTCTTCTCCCGCAGCTTCTGAAGCACAGCGTTCTCATCTTCTGGAATTTCCCCCACATCTTTTCTCCACCACTTATGGGCCCCTCCCTTGAAGAGTATTCATTTTATCCTCTTAGCACCTGTAGTGGAATCTTTGGCTGGAATGGGCTCAGGCAAAATAGTATTGAAGGAATGAATGAATGAATGAACGAACAAGTGAACTTAAGTAGGTTGGAGAATCCTGTTTCACTACATCTGAGTTACCTCCATGAAGGCAGCTCTTTGGGGAATGGTTAATTATTTTCTCCCTTAAAAAGGAATCTGAATAGTTCAAAATCATGTGGAAATCAGGTCACAACCCGTTTTCCTTCAAAGGTGCTGTATTCCAGTCATCTTACACCTAAGGTCAGAAGGGAGGCTTCTAGTTTATTCTTTTGCCTCCAGATAGAAACAAAAGATAGGAGGCTGGTCCAAACTGTCACAGATGTGGGAGTTGCTTCCTGGAGGCTGAGGCTAGGGGTCCCATTAAATGATAGCTGATTAAGGCTCACCTTCCCTGTGCCTTGGCTGTGGGGCTTCCCCAGTACGCTTCTACCAGCAGCCTCTCCTTCTGAGGACCTCACACCCCCCCTGCTTGTCTTCCCGTGGGGCCACTGATCAAAGCCTGGCTATTCCCGAGGCTTGCTCAAATTGTCGGTGGAGATAATGAATGGAAAAAAAAAATGCTTGTAAACTGCAGAGTGCCTGGGACATGGAGAGTGGCACCTAACATGTGTATGTTTCAGTGATTGTGAACAGGTGGTGGGTGGATCAGACCCCGGAGTCAGATGATTTGCACTTATTGGCATGAGACCTCAGTTTTCTCATCTGTAAACTGGGAATAACCTTAGTAATTGGGTCCTGGGAAGTGAGAGGGGGTACGATTATTTGAGAAAGTTCATGGGAAGTGCTTTACTCTCACTGTCCAGATTGGAGAGGACCTGGCTATATATCTGTCACTCCCTGAACTCTGGGCTGGGGTCCCCTTCCTTCCCCAACCTCCACCCCACAGCCCTCCCCGGAAGGGAGGGACAGCCTCTTCCAAGCTGCTTTACTTTGCCTTCTCTATGGAGGAAAACTGTTCTCCCTTCAAGAGTTCAAATGCTGCCTCTGCCACTTATTTGCTGGTTGACTTCGGGTGAATTACTTAACATCTCTGAGGCTGTTTTCTTATTTGATCAATGAGGATGATAATACTGACCTGGGTGGATTGCTCTGAGGATGGAAGGAGATGATGGGAAGGCCTGATACACAGCAGGCACTTGACAAATGTTTTTCCTTTCCTTCCTTTCCCCAAGTAGATGACAAGCAGATACAGTACCTGGTGCTCTGGGTGCCTCTCTTAGGGCCCACACACAAACAGTGCCTACTAGCTGCTGTGGATGGATGGACGGGCAGGAAGCTGCATTGCCCATAATGGGGAGCTCTCAGGAAGATCACCTCACTCATCCTGGCTTCGTGAGGACCCCATGCATTTTTCCCTTTTACAAACCCTCAGCCTGACCCACAGCATTTTAAAGCTGAGATAAACAGCTCCAGGGCAAAGCCAGGCATCAGGGCTGATCTTGGCTCTTTCCAAAGTATTTCTGAGCCTTTCAGCAGGATCCCAGCCCTGACTCTGCAAGCTCTCTAGCTTTAATGGGTGCTGATCACTTTACACCCGTGAAACCCTCGGCAAATGGTCTTGGTCTCTGCTGCGCCATCCAGGCTGGCAGCAGGGCGCTGGCACTCAGCCTCTGCCTGAGGAAATGAAAGCCTGATGGGGCTCAAGGGCGAGGTGGTGAAGGAGCTTCCAGAAACATCATGGCAGCTAGAGTAAGCTTTCCCCTATAGCTGGCCCATCCCGCAAACAGCTCTCCCTTCCCAAATAGGGCAGTGAGACCTGCTGCATCTGGGGACTCCTGTCAACTCCCAGAGGCCCTTCCTGATCCAGCTGTGTTTCTGACCTACAGTAGTAGTCATCGACAGTTAGTACCATTTATTGAGCACCTATTATGAGTCAGACCCACTTCTCAGCTTGTTCCATTGATTCCCTCTCCCGGGCCACCAATCAAAGTTAGTTCCCTCCCCAGGGACTCACTGTCCCTTACCTGCTTTAATTCTTCAGAACACTTATCACTAGCTGTAACGATCTGGTTCATTTATTTGTTTCCTTTGTCTGCTGTCTGTCTCCCCTATTATAATGTCAGGAACCTTGTCTGTTTGTTCATATACCAGGGCCTGGAGAAGCGCTTGGCACAGTACCGGTGTTCAGAAAATATTTTGTGTTTTGTCTGAATGAACGGATAATCTTCAGAGCAATCTTATGGGAGGGGACTGTAATTATCCCCATTTTACAGATAAGAAAACCGAGGCAGAGAAGAGGCCAGGAGCTTTGACAAAAGGCACACATAGTCCAGAAGGGCAGAGCTGGGATTCCAATCCTGGAATGTTTGACTGAAATCTGTGCTGTTCTACCCCACACCACCTCACCCCGCTCACCTGGCTTCCCATAAGGTGAGTACTCTGTTGGGAACAGAAGGCCTTGTCAGAAATGGAAACTTGTGGCCCTTGCGTCTGAAAAAACATTTCCCAAATATTTGTATTCATGATCCTACAATATCTCATGTTCTGTAGTTTTCACAGAAATCAGTCAGGTTGCTATCCTTCTATACCATTTTATAATGAAGATACCAAAGCTCCGAGAGGTTGTGCTCTTGCCTAAAGACACACAGCGAGGAAGTGACGGAGCTGGCATTCGAGTCGGAGCTGGCTGGAAAGGTCGTGCTCATCTCACCTCTCAGGCACATGGCCTCCCGCGGAATCTGAGTGACCCCTCTGGACTCACACAGTCAGGAAGTGACAAAGCAGATACACGGTCAGGTCTTGGGTTGCCATGCCCAGTTCTCCTCCCCCCAACTCAGTATTACAGCCTGGAAACCCAGTGGGCAGAAGGAAGGCATGAAGGTCCTGACTGAATACATGGTGTGGTTGCCTTGAGGGTTGGGAATTGGCCAAAGGTGATGGAGCCTCTATCAAGGAGACTCACAAGGTCATTTGCTCGCGCGCACGTGCATGCGCGTTTGTGTGTGTGTGTGTGTGTGTGTGTGTGTGTGTGTAAAATATTAAGGCCTCACCCCACCCCACCCCACTGTGGATCCGAGTATTTTGGAGGGAAGACAAGGGGCAGAGAAGCTAGAAAACCTGGCCGGATTTATATGGGAAAGACTGCAGAGACACAGGACGTAGGAATATGTACAGAAAGGGTGAAGGTGCAGGCTGCGGTTGCAAGAGTGAGGTTTTGGGGATTTGGAGTCAGAGAACGGAGACTTGGAGGGAAGCTGCCAGGTCTAGGAGCTGCGGGGGAGCAGAGGGGGGAGTGAGAGTCTTTAAGGTGTTTTTCCATGTAATATTTTAGGAATATAATCCCCCATTTCTGGTGGGTCTGCAGTCAACATTTTAATAGAATTTCAAGTTACTTCTGGACGCTGGCCGATGTTTCTTGGATTGAGGCTCTGTGTCTAGAGAGGCTATGAGCTAGCCTAGTTTTCATGGGTCCATGTGTCTGTGTGGTTCTCCACATGTGGGCACATGTCTGCACATGTGTGTGTTCACATGTGTGTGGGAGTTTGCTCTAACTGAAGGCATGTGTGCATGTGTATGTGGCAGGGGGTACGAACGGCCTGTCCATCCCCACTGCCCAGTTCCGAATTGTGAGCACAGCTGCCACCCAGGAGGGCGTCAGATGACTGGCGGGGGAGGTGGCGGGGGAAGGTCTCAGTCAGGAGGAGTGCCCCACCTCATTTTTGGGGGAATTGGCATCTGTGGGAGACAGAGCAGCCTGTGTGGGGATGGGCTCACAGGGCCAGAGGACACAAAAAGGCCTCCAAGGGGATTTAGCGGAGAGAGAGGCAGACAGCAGAGAGGGAAGGACCCAGGCAAGGGGGTGGTGGTCCTTGGGTGGGAGTGGGGATGCTCTAGAGGTGGTGAGGTGTGTCCAGCGAGGCCGTCCTCATCCTTGCCTTTCCCCGGTCCTCCCACTCACACCAACCCGGAGCAAATGATGCTGGGGCCTCTGGGAAACAATGGCAACGTGCATGGGGCTCTACAGCCAAGGAGCTGAGCACAGGAGTAGCTTTTGTACTTAGAGCCAAGAAACCCGGTTACCATCCGAGCTCTGCTCACACCAACAAGCTGTGCAACCTTGGGCAAATCACCTGGCCTCCTCATCCCAGCTTCCTCACAGTGGCGCCACCTGGGGGCTGGAGGACTGCATGGGCTTGTGGGTGGAACGGTGCTGTGTGAGCTCTGGGGTGCTGGCGTTTGGGGTCTGGGTTTCTTACTGTGACCGCCAGTTCTGACCCTACCCTGGGCTCTCTGGAAATTCTGGGTCTGGTGTTCTGGAAGCAGGGCACCTATAGGGTTGTTTCCAAAATCCTCTCAGCCTTAAATTCGTTGTATTTAATCTTGAATTTGACAAAATCAGTCTCTTTTAGGAGGCCGGTCCGGGTGCCTGTTCAGCTACCTTGTGATCGCTCTCCCAGAGCCAAGGAATGACTGATGCCTATGCCAGCTACTCACTGCTCTTTTTGGTGTTAACTTAAAAGGCTGCCTTCGGTGTCCCTTCAGACCCAGCTTCTGCATTTCACCCTCTGCAAGTGGGAAACCTGCAGGCGGGACTCAATGCCTTTTGTCTCCTGGTCTGGTCTCGGCCACAGACTGTAATACTATGTGGATGATGAAGTTATTTGTCAATTACCTGACTCTTTGCAAACATAAATCATTCCTCAGTTTACCCCACTGAACATCTTTGTTAAACTTTGTTTTTCTCGCCCTGCTGATCGACGCACACTGTTCTGAAACCCATCATTTGATGGTTACACACGAGACAAGCCTTGGAGCAAGTGTTTTCCATGACTACTGCCTTGCAGGGGTGTGTATAACGGTACCCCTTTTCCTTGATCCTTTTCTGTCTTTTTTCTATGTTGTTCCCTCGCCTCTCCTATCACACTTCTCCTCAGACCCTCCCTCTCCCCCATCATTCCCTCCCTACCGCCCTTTCAACCTGGTCTGCCCCCTTCCCCTCCCTCTTCCCCAGCCCTGTCTCTGGAGCCAGAGCCTTGGCAAGGATGAAAGCCACTGGCCAGGCCCATAAATCAGCCGGCCTGTGCCCCTTAACCTTCCCCATTAACCTCTCACACTGGCAGGCATTAAGTGTTACACTTGGCTGCCATAAATTACTCGCCAGTGAATTTATGAGCGCTCCCCCCTCTAGAGGGCTGCTTCCTCATCCTCCCTGCACTTGCCCTCAGGGTTTCCAGAGATCAAGCCCCAGGCTTGCAGTCAGTGCCTGGTCCTGGCCCGTGACTCCCAGTTTGATGCTCCGCACCTGATCTCCCCATTACACACACACTAGAAGGCAGAAGGGGCGGAGGGGAGGGGCGGATGTGTGTGGCAGTCACCCCTTAACTCTGCTACTTAGAATCCCCCTCCCCAGAGGCCATCACCTGGAGCTTCCACAGCTTTACTTTGGAAGGTGAGCAGACCCTGAATAATAACATTCACCACCACACATTGTGTTTCTGCCATTTGCCAGACACTCACGTTCACTGTTTTTAACTCTTCTAACAACCCTATGGGGGTGTGTGTGTGTGTGTGTGTGTGTGTGTGTGTGTGTGTGTGAATTGTTATCCCATTTTGCAGATGAGGAAACAGAGGCTCAGGCAAGTGATCTGGCATGGGCAGGACCTGGAACCGCTGGTGTTGAGAGTTAGTGGATTATATTGTCTCCTACTCTATAAAAATCTGATTCTGCAAAACAATTCCACGTATGGAAACCATGATAAGCCCGTGACCCAGAATCTCTCTGCCTCATTCCCCCAACCTGCTGCAATTCATTACAGTAACAAGGACTGTTATATGATAGTAACGACGACGCTGATGATGAGAATTGCTGACAGCTAACGGATGTTACCAAGTATCTGATGTTATGCTAAGTGTTTTACATGCAGAAACTTGCTTAATTTTCATCACTGTATAAGGTTGATACCATTGTTATACCCACTTTATAGGGGAGGACATAGGCAAAGAGAGGTCAACTAACTTGTTGGCAGTCACCCAGCTGGTAAGTGCCAGGTCAAGCTGTCAGACCCACCAGTCAGCCCCCAGGACACCCAGCTCTTCATGGCTAATAGTGATACTAATTTCAAATGTGATGACGCCACACATAGAGCAACTGTTGAGTAGGCGCCCCCAGCGACCAATGGCTGTCGGTCTACTGGCGACTGCAGGGAGCTCCAGGATAGTCCCGTGTGTTTCCCAGGGCATGAGTTCTGCCGGCTTTCATTCTTCTGCTTTACATAGGTGGCAGTGGGGGCTGGAGCCCCAGAGGAACCCAGGACCACTTGGGGTGCCTGTCCCTGGCTGTTGCTCCAGCTCTGATCCCCTGATTCCCGAAGCTATGGGGCCTCTACCGCAGCTTCCTGACTATGGTCCTGGGGAGAGGGGAGCAGCTGGAGGGGGATGAGGAAGGATGTGTGGAGAGGAAGCTGTTTTCGTGGGACCTGCAGGGACAGCGGACCGAGGCTGAACATGATGGGAGAATTCTGGGAGGATGCCTCCAGACCAGCTGCCGCCAGGAGCCCTTCCCTCCCTGTCCCCTCACCTCCCAAGCTTTGGCACACGCAAATGCCTCCCGTGCAGTTCGGCCACAACTCCATGGAAGGGCAGACAGCTGCCTGTGTTCCTCTTGGCTGTGTGTAACCCTGACTTCCAGGGAAAAGGAAGGGTCAGCCAGGCGGCACTGCAGCAAATGGAGGACCTGGGCCCCATTATACTGGGAAGGGCAGGAATGCCAGAGTCATACAGACCTGGTTCAAATCCCAGCTGAACTGGGTTGAATAGTGTCCCCTCCAAATTCACCTCCACCCGGAACTCATGAATGTGACCTTATTCGGACAGAGGTGTAACTTTGCAGGTGTAATTCGTTAAGATGAGGTCAGCCTGGATTAGGGTGGGCTCTAATTCCATGCCTGGCATCCTTATGAGAAGAGGGAAATCTGAACACAGACACAGGCGAGAAGGCCCTGGGAGATGGAGGCAAGGATGGAAGTGATGGGTCCATAAGCCAAAGAATCACAGGGACTGCTGGCGAACACCAGGACCTAGAAGAGGCAAAAAATATCGTTTCCTTCGAGTCTTTGAAGAGAGTATGGCCCTGCTGACACCTTGAGTTTGGACTCCGGGCCTCCAGAACTGGAAGAGAGTAAGTTTCTATTGCTGCAAGCCACCCGGTTTGTGGTACTTTGTTATGGCAGCCCTAGGAAGCTGATAAACAGTCTCCATCACTTATGAGCTGGATTGACTTGCGTAGGTCACAAGCCGCTCCGAGCCTTGCTGAGCATCCTTACAGCGAGCGTGATAATGCCTAGTTCAGAGGGTGTCACGAGGATGAGAAGAAATGTCTGCGAGGCCGAAGCGGTTCAGTAAACGGCATGGAATTTGACTCTGGTATGTTTACGTAGAGCGATTCTTCAGAGCTGGGCTCCATCGTTCCTTTTGGAAGGCCCAACAGCCGCATGTTATCCTTTACGGTTAATTTTGGAAATTCCAAGTGAACAATTAGGTTAAAAGTTGATCACATTTATGTAATCTTTATCAGAAGTCTCACAAGTTGTATATTCAACATTTTGAAGAAAAAGGGAAAAAAACAGCTATATTTTTCACTCGGCACACACAGATTACATGTTTGGACCAACTGTATAACAGTTAGTTTATACCAGATGCCAGCTGACTGCCTGATGCCAGCTGGAAATAAAGTTATGTTTGTATACACACTCATATAAACTTATCTCTAACCTTGTATACAAAACCATATGTGTCTATCTCTTTATGCATGTCGGATGCTTATATATTCATAACAGATGCATATATATATCTCCTTAACAATTCCACGCAGCAAATATTTATTCAGTGTTCACCCTATGCAGGGTGTGTGTGTGTGTATGTGTGTGTGCAGATATAGAGGAATATGTGTTTGTACATAAATAATATATACATGTAGCTGATTATACCAGAAGCCAGCCAAATATCTAGATGCCAGTGTGGGAGCATTGCTGTTGGAAAACAGTGTACCACAGATTCCCTGACTGGGGACAGACCAAAGCCTGGAGGTAGACACCAGCACCCAAATGAGGGAGAAGGCAGCTCTGGGCAGACAGCAGGTGCGGGAGGAAGGCCTTGGGTCCCCTTTCACATAAATGGAGTGAAGCTTGGGGCTGCCAGCCCCTCTGGTCAGTGTCCCCCAAGCTGTCACTGTGTCCATCTTGGGGGGGACAGGGAACGAAGCACCTTTTGAGAAGAGTAGCATCTGCGGTGCACGGCCACCTGTTCCTGCCCCCTCCCGCTCTGAGCATCTCCTCCTGGATACAGGCGCATGGAATGCTTCCCTGGCACTGGCCACCACTCTGGAGGCCTCCTGCGCGCCCCACCAGCCCCACCTCCTCCTTGATGGCGTGTCTCTCGCGATGGTGCCGGGCTAGGTGAGGGGGCCCCTGTGCTGTCATCCTTCCGCTCATAACCGAAGTGGTTCTTTCATCCCTTGCCTTCACTAGACTCCAAAGGTGCTGTTGGGTTTTGTCTGCTCTGCCGTCAGAGCCCAGCACAGAGCCTGCCTCCTAGGAGGCCCTTAAGAAAATGCCGGGAACTCAGGGGTTTAGACAGGTGGAGGGGTGTGTCCAGGGCAGCCAGGCCGCGGGGTGGGGCTTTTGCACACACGTCCCAACTCAGCAGACTCCCTGCTTCAGAAACGCTGCGGCTTGCCACCAGCCTTGACCAGGACCCCATGTGCTACCGGCCTTGTGTGACCCCACCCACCGGAACAGGAGATCCGGGGCGGGGGGCGGCCCTTGTCTGGCTTGTTCACACCTGAATTCCCAGCAACCACCACACCAAACGCACGCAGTAGGCACTCCGCAGATGTTTGGTGAAAGAATGAATGACTTAGGGGCCTGGGTACAGAGCCCTGGAGCTTAGGGACTGTGAAGGCACAGAGGAACAGTGTTTTTGTGCTCCTGGACAGGGAATTCTCCTGCTACGACCTTAAAGCCAATGCAGTGTCTTGAGGGAGAGGGAGGGTGGGCAATCAGCAAGGGGCAGAAATCAGCTGCCGGGTTAACTGAAAATGAGCGAGATTTGCCTGTGACAAAGGGGTTTCAGTCAAGGACACTTCCTATAATAAGTAAACATTTCTGAAAGGACTAGAGCTTAACCACAGTAAGTGATTTTAGATACAGGAGGGCAGTTCGGGGTGAAGATTATTTCCAGGTGAGGCTGGGAAGGGGCAGGAAGGGAACAATCTTTCTTTAAGCTCCTGTGAAGATTGATACTAGGGACTGAATACACCTTATTCCTTTATAAGTAGATAGCTGGAACGATCTCTGTTTAACAGATGAGGAAACTGAGGTTCAGAGAGGTAAAGAAACTGGCTCAAGGTCACACAGCCAGGATGTGGCAACATTGGTTGGACTCAATTCCCATACTGGTCTTGCTACTGAATCTAGGTAATAGCTACGTATTGCCTGCTTGACCTCGCCTTTTTGTCTTTTTCTGTGAGGATTTAGTTATTCTCCAGAGCAAAAAGAATACATTTGGGGTATTCAAACTTTGGGAATTTTTTTTGCCCTCTAGTATACCATTAGGAAGACTTCTTCCAAGGGCTCCATCAAAGACAACATGACGACTTCCCTGGTGGTCCAATGGTTAAGAATCCGCCTGCCAATGCAGGGGACACGGGTTCGATCCCTGGTCCGGGAAGATCACGCATGCCATGGGACACTAAGCCCACGCGTCACAACTACTGAGCCCACGCTCTAGAGCCCGTGAGCCGCAACTACTGAAGCCCTCATGCCTAGAGCCCGTGCTCTGCAACAAGAGAAGCCACTGCAATGAGAAGCCTGCGCACCGCAACGAAGAGTAGTCCCCGCTCGCCACAACTAGAGAAAGGCTGCGTGCAGCAACGAAGACCCAGTGCAGCCAAAAAAAAAAAAAAAAAAAAAAAATTAAAAAAGGCAACATGGGCTTCCTGCAATGCTCCTCTTCTCCCATAAGCGTACCCTTCCTGGTCCTTCAAGAGAGCTCCCTGGATGCTGTTGTAAGTCAGAGGGATGTTTTGTAGAGGTGACACCTCTAATCCCTATTAGCTGGCACAGAAGCAAATCGTTTGCAAACTTAGGTGCTGGATAAATGAATAAAAGAACTTAAAGTAGGTCCCTCATCACTAACAACATAATCAGTACACACCTGGGGACTGATCCAGACGGGTCTGCATAGGTGGACTGAGCCTGTGCTAGTGGGGTGGGGTGCGAATGTCCCCAGCAGAAGGTCCCTGCAGGTCACACTGGTGTGACCCGCCCCTGCCCAAATCCCAGCCAAGTGGCAGAGAGTCTAGGCAGACAAACCTGGTAAAAGACGCTTCCTATAATAACTAAACCAGGCTGTTTGCCTAGATCCTTGGCTATAAACTGGCACTGTAGTGGAGCAGGGCCCTTTGTCATTAAATCCCGCTACACTTTGTGGCTTAGTGATGCCCTGTGTAAGTTGCTGGTGCCCCTGAGCAAGTTACTCCAGCTCTCTCTTCCTCAGTTTCCTCACCTGTTAAATGGGGATAATATTACTGCCTCTGCCTTGCTGTGAAGGTTTAGATCAAGCATTTAGCGCAGAGCCAGGCACGTGGTAAGCTCTGAATACACGTTAGCTATGATGAGTACAGTTAGCATCCACAGAGAGGCTGGAGACGGTGATGGAGGAGCTGGTGAGCAGGGGTGTGTGTCCCTGTGTGAGTGTGGGAGGGTGTGTGTGACCTACGCCTCCGCTTTGGGGACGCTGAGGCCCTGGGGCAGACTCTGGAGGTACAGACACGGTCTCCTGCCTTGCTGAGCCCTCCAGCAAGGAGCCTGTTCCTCCCGCACAGGCTGCCTCCTGCAAGCTCTGTCCTCTGGGCTGGCCGCTTGTCCCTTCCCTGGCAAGGGCAGAGAGGAGGCCCAGCCAGGGGGCCCTGGCCCCGGGCAGCTCGCCCACAGCAGGCCAAGGACTCTCTGTCCTGGGAGGGGACCGGCCCTGGGCTGCAGCTGCTCCTCCTGGGAGGGGCAGCGGGGGACGGCTCTCATCTCTCAGCACAGCCCTCTCCGCCCAGGGGTCAGCACCCCAGAAGGGGCACAACCCCAAAGACCCTCTCGGTCCCCTCAGAGCTGATTCCTCCTCCTGTACGTTTGTCCCAGAAACCTGAGAAAATGAGCTAAGTCCTGGGGAAATGGGGCTCCAGCTGGGGGCCCAGTCCCCTTGACCCCAATTACTGCTAGTTGGGGGTGGGGTGAGAGGTTGTCATCCTCTTGAAGATTCTCCCCCTGTCCCACCCTCCCACTCAGGCCACGGGCCGGTTTTCCAGATTTCTCCCTTTCCCACACTCTTTCCTGCAGCCTCCTTCACACACCCAGTTCTTCTTAAAGGGGCTCTAAGAAGAACGAATTTCCTATGAACAGAACAATGCCCTATTAATCTTACGAGGGATTTGAACTTGGCAACATTTCAGCCTTTGATTTAAATATCATTTTGGTAATGGGGAGAAAAAAAGAAGGCTGACTCTTGGACAGCACTGAGTTTCCAATACCTTCCGAGCATGAGACGATTTCAAATATAAAATTAAATCCAACTCCCTCCTGCCTCCGCCGCCCCCCCCCCCACCTCATGCTTTCACTCACACAAAAGCTCACTTCCCACATACTTCATGGGGATATTTCAAGTTAAAGTTTTGTTTACCTTATAGAAAAGTTAATTAGTTCCTTTTGATCTCACAGGGAAAACCACACAGGAAATTTTTCTTCAGAAAGTGTACACACGAAGGCATGCTTTACCCTCATAACCAGAGATATTCATTAAAACAATTCGTTTCGATTTTTAATTTAAAGAAAACATTTTACATTTTCCTTATTTATTATTAAGAAAGTAGTTGTCCCTGGGGCAGAGCGTGAAGGGGGTCGGTTGAAGTGTTTTTGCTGGGCTAGCAGCCAGCGTTGGGCAGTTTAGAATCTGTCCCTCGTTTGTTTTTCTACTTTGGATAACAAGAGACTTCTGCGGAGAAGCAAACCTTCAAACATGCCAGATTTCAGTCGCCAAAATATTAAAAATCCAGGGTTTGGGAGATTGAGACTGTATGGTTTAAATAAAGATATTTAAGTTCTGAAATATAAATATTCGAGATCCTGAAAAAACATATCATTGCATTAAAATCTGAAACAGGCAGTGGGTGAGTCGAGGGGAGAAAATGTTTACTTTTTTGAGGTTTAGCTAATGAAATATAATAAATAGTACATCATGCTCTTTTTTTTTAACCCCTAGAGATATTTAAGCAATACCTGGATTTGTACAATAAGCTGCTTAGCAAAAGTCTAGAAAGAGAAACGGTTGGATTTTTGAAATGCGATTTTCAATCTTAAGCACATTTTCCACATCTTGTATTGTTATGGGATAAGGGATGCCGGGGACCCTGCAAATTGTGGAACTCATTTCCAGCCCAGACCAACCAAAGAAAGAAATAGTATGGCTTCCCCGAGGTTGAAAGAACAAATTAAAAGATATTGCCTAAAGCTGTGGTCCCCATTACTGCAAGAAAAAAAAATCTTATATAGATATGGTATGGACAAAAAGCCCGTGGAAGAGATGTTTTTACAAAAGCAAAACCACAAAAGCAAAACAGCTCTAAAGAGTGGTGTTGACATCAGTATATAATTTTGAGGGTAGTTTTGGGTGTGTATCCCTTTCCTGCCCCTGACACAAATATTTGGAGGTTGGGACTGTCATTGTTGATAAAAATTAAATTGATGCCGCATACAAAAGATATATAAAAACCATGTTAACATATGGGGCGACTTTGATGATATTCTGTACAGCAAAAGTATAAGAATCTGATGACATTTTATTGTCACCAACTTGAGTTTTAATCTGCCCCAACCACTGCCTTTAAAAACAGAACTCTTAATATAGATTTCTTTATCAAAAGTTTTCACCTGGAGATAAATTTTCTGATTTAAATTTATCCCACTCTCCTATTTTTTTTTTTTTTTTTGGTAAATGGTGAAGGTGTGTGACAGTTCATTTGTGAAGTTAGGGAAGAATGCATATATTTCGAAGCGTGGGTTTAAAAATGCTGGCTGTAGGAGCAGATTCTTACAAACGAACAGCCCCGGGGAAGCCGGTTCTTTAGGCAAGTTTCCAAAATCTTTCTGTTCAAATGCAGAGTCCAAAAACCTTTTAAAAAATTGTCCTTCTATAACATAATTATTTTCATTTCCTTCCTAAGACACCTTTGATATTTTCTTCTAAAGAAGTACTTATGCTTTTTATAGAGTCGGAAATACATTCTCTTCTTTTTTCTTTTTTCCTGGAGGAAAACGGTTTAATGTAAAGTTCAAGGGGGGAGAGAGACTCATTTAACAAAATGGATGGTGAACAGAAGCCTCAAATGGCTACGCAATTCCCTCTTTGGATCTGCCAAATAACAACTCAAAAATCAAATACTTCCCATAAGACCATTGATGGGATTCCTCCCCAGTAAATATGCATCTATTCCTATTTTCATCAAAACAAATAATTTTCTCTGCAGACTGGGGCCCCTTGCTTCTCCAGTACCCTTCATTGGGAACCTTGAGATTTGACTAGACATATATATATATATATATATATATATATATATATATGTATATATAATTTTCCTTTCCATGCATTTCTAGAAGGTTGGCATTCTTTCTCTAGGGGGCTGGGGTAGAGTCAGGACCCTGGGTGGACACTTCATTGGCCCGAATGCAAGAGGGGAAGGGGTGACAGAGCTGAGAGAAAGCCACGATCCCAAAGGAGAAAACACTAGCAGATAAAAATAACAAGACTAGTAAATATTATCCTAGCGCATTTCCAAGTTAAAACTGACCAAGCTACCCGGTTAAAGAAAGGCAAAAGCAAAATTCGTCCCTACCTTTGTCAGATGCAAAGTAATGAGGGACTTGTTTCCAGAGTGGTTATGACCTACACAGAGCTTCTTACCTTAAATCTATACATTTTGAACAAAAACAGCTTGGAGCAATTCTCTCCAAACAACCCCAAATGTTAACCATTCCATCTCAAGATCGGGTTTCTCCTTCAGCCTAGATGGTGGTATCAGTTGGGTTTTCTTTTCTTTTCTTTCCTTTTTTTCTTTCTTTTTTAAAAAATATGTATTCTTATGTTTCCAATCCTCAAACATACTTTTTTCATCTTTGTTAACGCTCCTTCTGGCCGCTGGATGGGATGGGAGTCGTAGGAGTTCTTCTCTTCGGGACAATTAGCCTCTCACTTGATCATCTGAAGACGGAATGATTTGTCGTGGTCACTGAGTGGGGCTCTCTCCCTCTCTCCTCTAATATTGTTGCAGATACGTAAAGTTTACTGCGTGCTGTAAATATGTCAGCTTTTGCCAGGGAGTTTGCTAATAAAGAACCTAGAGGCATTATTGATGGAAAAGATAATGTTTTCAATAAGACTGGCCAGGGCTGAAGTTTGAAACATTCCACACCCAACCAAGCACAGGCATTTGAAATGCCGACACGCTGGCCGCGGGTGCCGGGCTGGCCTGCCGGCCATAGGCCAGCCGGCTGCCTGGCTCTCTGCGGTCCCCGTCTCTCTTGTTTTTCAGCACGGTTTTAAACGCCCAACTGGTTTTAACAGTTCTGTTTTTTTTAAACGGCTTTCCTGACCACCAGGAATATCTGAGCTTATCAGAGAATCACGAGAGACCGCTTTCCCGGTTGGATCTCTTTGGGGATTTAACAGCTCACCTGTGTTGATAGGAGAGAAAAAAGAAATTCACCCTTTTACGTTTGAATCTCACTCACATTTTCATTTGCAATGGCAACTTCTGAATGTGAATTGGATTCATTTTCCTTGACGTTCGTTTGAGAGGATTCTTCAACTTTCCCCCCTTACAAAGAAAAAGAAAAGAAATTGCAGAAAACTGGGCCTCCGCCTGCCCCACAGCCCTGGTCCCCCGATCGCAGTCCCTTGCTCTCGGTTTTTTGTCACATCACCCACATGACAGCTTCATCTGGTGCTAATGTGGCCGTCACATGGGTTGGCCATCAGTATTCCATGCTCATTCACCATTAATCAAATGCATCATTATGAATTGTGTATGCATTTTAGAGCAGACCCAATCCCTGGCTTGATATGGAAGTGTTTTTTTTTTTTTTTTCACTTACGTTCGGAAACGAAAGTCACATCTGCTGTGGAGATGAATGGCAAGGCCAAAGCGACATTCTTTGTGTTTGCTTAGCCCAGAAATCAACAACCCTAAATTACAGGTTGGTAAGCGATGTCCAGGTAGCATTAGCTTTTCCGGGTGATTACTATTATTACTTATGGGCAGCCACAGTCACGGCCAGCAGACTGAAGCTGGGGAGAGGGAAGACAGACAAGGCACAGTCTCGGCTCCCAAGGGGCCTAGTGCCTCCTTTTGACTGGGGGGATTTTAGTCTTAAATTGCGTTTTCCTCGAAATAGGGACTGGCCCTTCTAATTTGGAAGAATGTGAGGTATTTGTAGGCCGAGCTCGGATGGGTGTGCGTGTGTGGGGGTTCCTGGGATGGTGTTACCACTGGATGCCTTCGGGAACTGTGGACTCTGCTTCTCCGGGACTCACTTGCCAGCTGGGGCTCTGTGGGAGCATTCTGGAACCTTCCTTGGAGGGCCTGTCTCCTGTCGGTTGATGGGGAACCTGGTGTCTCCTGGGCGTATAAAGACGGTTTTCATGGGGAGTTTGCAGTGATCAAAGTCCTTCCTGAGGATGGGGACTGCGTTTCAGTTGCTTTCCTGAGCTGTCACAATAGTTCTGGGAGGTGGGGCCTGGTGCCTGAGGCTGGAGGGCCCCAGCCTGCCCCTCTCTCCCAGCTAGGATGGGGAGACAGGTCTAACTCAGGGTCAGCTCCCATTTTGATGTCTAGCTGCCAGCATCCCCAGCACAGATCAGGAACATGGAAAGAAGTGAGCAGTGACAAGAGGTGGGGCGGGAGGGCTGAGGTGCTGGCTTATTTTGTGGCACAGTTTTTTTTTTCCCTCTAAGCAGACAGTTGGGCCTGGATTCTGGTTTGGCGGCCCCTCCCAGGGAAGTGGGGGCACTCTTGCCCCCATGAAAAGGTCTCTACTGTGAGGTTGTCCTGGGCTACTCGGGCTCATGATATTAGTAAAGCCTGTTAAAAATAAATAGCTTTTCAGAATATGCTGCCCAGGGTCTGCCTTAGCCTGTGGTTGGGGAGGCTCCAGGAGAGGCAGAGGGCCGCCAGCATCTCAGGGGGGCCCGGTGGTAGGGGGCTGGGGTCTCTCATGAGTCCTCCTGGGCATATGCTTTGGGAACTCTCCTCCCTCGAAGCCTCTGCTCCCGTCTGGAAGGTCTGGACCACTTCCCCGTAGGGGAGTTCAGGGCCGCAGAGCACAGATTTCCAGCCCCTCTCCCTTCTTCTCCTGGTCAGCTGGGAGAGACGGGTGCAAACAGAGCTGGGCTGGGTGACAGCTGGAGGGCTCAGCGGTGGGAGGCGGTCCCTCTGCATAGGGTTGGGGACAGGGGAGTGTGTGAGTGTGAGTGAAGGGGAGTGGGGGGGGCAGCCCCACCCCCAGGCCAAACCCCAGGCTCTGTTTTTGTCATGTTGGACCCTCTTTCCTGGCTGCGAAGTGGCCCTGATGCTGCGTCAGCTAGCCCCAGCCTGGAATCTTGAATGGCAGCTTGAGGACGGCAGGTGTGACCTCAGGAAGGAGGACAGCTGGGGTCGGCACTGCTTTCCCTCCTGCCCCATGACCTTCAGGGCCTGGAACCAGGCAGCAGCATCTAGGCTCTGAGCCCTGGCTTCTGAATGGCTTTGAAGAGGCCTGTGGGACATCTTTGGGCGTGCTGTCTTTTGAGGCCTTTGGCTACTCTAGCCAGGTTTGTGGCTTTGTCTCAGAATGACCTGGGGCTTCACCAAAGGCCTAGAGTCCACTCCAAGGCCA
The DNA here is from genome assembly GCF_003676395.1 of Aethalodelphis obliquidens. NCBI lineage: Eukaryota > Metazoa > Chordata > Mammalia > Artiodactyla > Delphinidae > Aethalodelphis > Aethalodelphis obliquidens. Next base: position 5,449,268 of record NW_020837958.1, on the reverse strand, counting down.
CAGCATCTTGGGGACCCTCTTCCTAGGACTATTCATTCCTACAACAGTCGTAGGAAGTAGGACTCGAGCCCAGAATTGTTTATAACCCATTCAATGTCACCCCAATCCCAGGCCTTTCTGATTCTGAACCTTGAACCTAAGCTCTGTGAAGGATGCCCCATGCTGTCACTGCGCTGATAAAAATGCAGGGCCCTGAGATTCTGAAACAGAGCTTCTCAGAAAAAGATTTGAGGAATGGTCTAATTGAACTGCTTGTGAAAAATATCTGGTGCCACTCTGAGTGGGCTCACTTGGGGGTTTCGGGAAGAAGCTCTGGTTCCATGGACATTTTATTTTATTTTATTTTTTGGCTTCGCAGCTTGTGGGATCTTAGTTCCCCGACCAGGGATCAAACCCAGGCCCTCAGCAGTGAAAGCGCGGAGTCCTAACCACTGGACTGCCAGAGAATTCCCTGACATTTTGGTTTAAAAAAAAAATTAGGATTTGGGTCATTTTGGTTTGAGGTTCAACAAGTCAGCGTGGCTTGCCTGGGTTTTTATCTGCCACCCAGTTTGGCTCAAGGACAGAGAAAATTTCTGTTTATAAAGTAAGTGCAGACACGGCTGCCCAATGCTGGTGTCATTTCTTTTGGTTTCTGCTCCTTTTCAAGGGAGCTGATAAGTCTCATCTTCTCCACCCTGGGCTGGCCATTTAGATAGGCTGGGCCCAGGCTGCTGGGCAATGGAAAACTGCAGCCGGCTGGTAGATGTGATATAGAAATAGATTTTATTTGATGTGGAGAGATGTTCACTACATGCACTAATTTAAACTCTTTTTTTTTTTTTTTTTTTTTTTGCGGTACGCGGGCCTCTCACTGCTGTGGCCTCTCCCGCTGCGGAGCACAGGTTCCGGATGCGCAGGCTCAGCGGCCATGGCTCACGGGCCCAGCCGCTCCGCGGCATGTGGGATCCTCCCGGACTGGGGCACAAACCCATGTCCCCTGCATCGGCAGGCGGACTCTCAACCACTGCGCCACCAGGGAAGCCTAAACTCATTTTTTAATTGCAAAAGTAACACGTTCGTCTGGTAAGAAACAAAAACTCTACAGAAATATTTTTAAAGCAAATGAAACACATTTATATTTGTATCGTGCTTAGAAGAAAAGTGCCTGGCACATAATAAACACAGAAGCGCTTATTAAATAAAAATATTTGGAATTAGAAGTCACTCTTTCTCCCACTCTAGATCTGCAGTCTCCCTCTCCAAAAGCAACCAGATTAATATTTCCTTGCATGTTCTTCCAGAAATTTTGTGTGCTAATGTAAGCGTGTGGGTACACACAATCATTTTTACATCGTAAAGTGAAAAGTGTAGTTTAGAAAATAGCTTTGAAGAATACGATCCCATTGTTTAAACAAACAAACATGCACAGAAAATCATCTGGAATCAGGTATATCAAAGTGGTAACAGTGATTATCTCCAAAAGGTGGGGTGGGTGGATTTTTTTGTCTTTCTGTTCGCTCCTTCTATAATTCTAAAAACTGGTTAGAGAGGAGTGCATATAAAGAAATACATGAGTGGATGAATACATGGACCCCGGTCTTCTCATATAAACGTGTTCTAAGACAGCTGACATCCCTGCTGGGGCCCTGAGATCCCCATCGTGGAGTTTGCCCAGACAACCTCCCCTTTGCTCTCTGGGACCCGCCACTCTGTTGCTGACACTGAACCCTGATCTGCCTTTGGCTCCACCCAGTAGCTTCAGGACTCCCCTCAGGCCCCTGGGCTGGTGATTCAATCAGGATAAAGTTTGTGGGGCTGTCTGACACATGCACCCCACTTCTCACTGTTTGCTTTGCTGCTTCCATATGCCTCCACCACTCTAGGGGAAGAAACCCTCGTCCCTCTGCCGGCCTGGGCCTGGGGGGCCTGCCTGGTTGGGCCTGACCTCCCCATCAGGGAAGGAGGGTGAGACCCGTTTGAAGTGAATCTACTTACGTGTCCATCCTGAGCCCCTGAGTCCCATGGCTTTGGTCCTTTGGACCTGTCGGTAGCCTCCTCTGGGTGTGCCTTTGAGACGTGAACAGGCCGGCCAGCGGCTCTCCAGCTTTCCCTCCTGCCTTACAGGAAGCCCAGCCTGATCCCTGTAGTGACCAGTGGAGCAGGGGTCCTGGGAGAGGGTCCTGAGTGGGCACAGCCGACTGCTCCGAACTCTGTATGCAAGTCTGGAGGAATCAAACAGACCTGGGCCATGAACCAGGTGCTGTTGCTATGGAACGTGGGGCAGGTCAGTTCACCTTTCTGAGCCTCAGTTTCCTTATCTCTGAAATGGGGGCAATAAGGGTACCTGCTTCCTGGTGCTAACATATCTTCATTCTTAAGTCATTCCTTCAGTACAGATTTTTCTGAGGACCTCATGTGCCAAGCTCTTTACTGGACCTCACAAGAGCTCCAGACATATAAGCCTCTACGTAGGATACCAGGTAGAACAGAAGAAATGCCTTCCAGAGGTAAAAGCATGGGAAAGCAGGAGAGGCTTCTTGAAGGATGGATAGGAGCTCTGACACGGTGAGGCTCGCAGCTGGGAAGGGAAGATTAGGAGTTTTCACAGCCCTTCCATGTGTATGATTTTGCATATTTCTAACAATAGTCTTAGAATTCAACTTTTGCTGAGGGAAGGTTAGATTGAATTTATTTTTTAGCTAGGTTCAGTTGTAAACGGAGGGGAATGTGCTGGACCAAACCAAACAATATTGAAGCGTCCAATCTCCTGCCTCTGCTCTCATCCTGGGGGAACTGGTTGCCTCTTCACCTGCAAAGTAGGGAGAGCTTAAAGCCACTCCAGAGAGAGCTTTCCCCAGGAGACCTCTCTTCCAGTTTTCGATTGCTGCTATTCTCAGGGCTGGAAAGAACAAGATCTTTGGACAGGCCAGCCTCCATCCCTGACTATGTCACATGCATGTTGGAGATCTCGTGCAAGCCTCAGTTTCCTCATCAGCAAAATGGGTATAATGGCAATGCCCATCTTGCCAAGCTGTTCTGAGGACTCTAGATGGGGCAAGGCACCCACTTAATGCCACTTATGCCAGGACGTCTGAGGCAGGGCTGGCTCCTCTGTCAGCAGGGCCCAGTGTCTGGACTCAAGACATCCTTCTCTTTATTACAAAGCCACACACCAGGTCCAAGCTCATCTGAGGCCCATGTGAACCCCGGGGTTCCAGAGACATTTCAGCCCTCTCCTTGGCTTCCATCTTCCCCATCCTGGCTGAGTACCCACACTCACTGGCCACGCCTCCAGACCCCCACCGGGCAGAGAAATTGGTGACCCATAAGAGCAGAGGGAGAAGGAAGCTGTGAGGTAGAAGCCAAGAGAAGAGATGTGTTTGCAGATGCGAGCCGCATGGGTGATTGGGGCCCCAGATGCCATTTCTGAGCGACGGGGCCTTCTGGGTGACAGGGCCAGCCATGAAACCTGCCCCCGGTGCTTTCCTGCCCCCGACACTTCCCAGATCAAGAAGGCAAAGAAGGTTTGGCTTTTCTTCCCCCTCCCTCTTCTCATCTGTAAAATTGAGACATTACAGTTCCAAAATGGGCTTTGAGCCTGTAGAAATTAATCCGGTCTGGCAGGAGGTCTGCAAATAAACATATTGTTTCGATTGGTGTTGACATTTGGATTGTGAGAAGGTTTGAAAATGTAACTGTAGTGGGGATTTTCCAGCCCATCCAAGTTTTTCCATGGAGGGGCTCAGCGCGTGCAAACTGGGGACTGGGCAACTGCCCTCTTTAAACTGGCCTTGGGCGCTGGGCAAGGCTGGAGATGTCGGGGCTCAGAGCCTGTGCTGAGGAGGCAACCCGCAATCTTTTGGAGGGTTAAGCGTTTCAAGATGCCAAGCCCCTCTGGGCACCTGGGGCAACCAACCACTACAGGAGTGACCTATAAATAAAACATTTAGAGCACCTGCTGTGTACCTGGCACCTTACATGTGCAACATCATTTAGTCCCCACACCAATGCTCTCATTACCCCCATTTTACAGACGGAGACGTTGAGGAACTGAAAGGTTAAGTAATTTGCCAAAACCACACAGTAGTAAAATGAGGACTTGGACATAGCCCTCTCTGGCTCTTGGTGGCCTGCTCTATACCACCTACTTTATGCCAGAACTTTCCAGAAGGTTCTCTCACCAAGAGAGTGGCTCATTGTCCCAGAGAAAGGCCTGAGCCTTGACTGAGGTGACCTAAGTTGGCAGCGTCCGGTTGTTGAGACCACCAGCCTCATCCCATTTCTGGAACCCTTGAGGATTTAAGCCCCTCCCCCTTATCCTCCTGCTACCATGGAAGGGGGTCTTGTCCCTCTACCTCCTTGCCCACCTCCACGCTCTGGAGCTCATCCTTCAGTGACTTCTGAGCTCCCAGCTCCTGCCCCTCCCACGCGGCTCCAGCAGGAAAGGAAGGGAGGGGGCAGGCTTGAGAAAGCCCCCTACTCAGGGTTGAGGTGCACACAGCTTTCAACCATAAACTCAGGGTGCTGGCCGGGAGGGGAAGGCATCTCATTTTGGGGAAAGGCTTGGTGATTTCCATACCTGGCAACTTCTGTGTGTGCCAGGCCTCACCTCCCAGCCTCCCAGCTCCAGAGATGCAAAGACCCACTTCAGTGTCTTCAATCATCACCTGCTCCCGTCTCCCTTCCACTATTCTGCACCTGTCCCCGCAGAGCTGAACATGAACGGGAAACACACACAGCACCATGCTGCCTGCTCCCCCTTTCACCTCACCATGGGGAGCCTCCAAGGGGCCCACGTTCCCCCTTTACCTGAGTCCATGTCCTCTCCCATCTCCCAGACGGCTATTTCACCTGGTGTCCAAGTTAGACCAGATGTGGCAGCAGTCCTCAAGGGCAGGACCCCCATGACACCTGGGGGAAGGCTCTCTGCACCTGCACCTCTACCTCCGCTCCCTTTGCTGCCTGGGAGGGACAGGAAGCCAGGGGCTGCCAGATGGCGGCCCAGGTCCAGCCCCACGCCCCTGGCTTGGTGGTGAGATGCCCCCATGCCTGGCCAGGGAGTGCCCTCAGCCACAGACCCTCCTCACTGCCTCCGCTGCTCCCTCGCTCCCTCCCCAGGGGCTCTGGGGCGTAACTGGTGGGTTCCCAGCGGAAGGACCCACCTCATCTCTACCACAGACCCCCGAGGCTGAGAGAGGCCTTGTCTTTGCACCCTAACACACCTCATCTTTACTTCCTCCTGTCTGCTCTGCTCCCAGCCCCCGTTTGGTCTGACTCCGCAGCACCCTCCTTCTCATACTCAAAAGCTCGAAACCATGACCAGAAGTTTGGGGGCAATGGGTTTGGCCTGACGTCGTTTCTGGGAGCACATGTTTGGGCTTGGATCCGTCTGCATGTTTTGTGTTTGTTGGCTGGCTTTGCCTGCAGGAGGTGTGAACCTCTGACTGGGTTTGAGGTTCTAGAAATCGGGAAAGTTTGTGTTCATTTCAAGGTTCAGAAAATCACTGTGGTTTTGGGTCATGGTTGGGTTTGACTTGCCTGCTTGATGGCAGCGGTGGCCTGGGGGCTCTGAGCTAGGCTTCCACAGGGTCCCCGTGGGGTCTGAGTGAGAGGTACTTGGGGGTGTCCCTCTGGGTGGCAGGGTGAGCAGCTGAGGCCCGAGGCAGGGGCATGGCGCTGGTCCCCTTCTCTCTTCAAACCTACCACAAGCACACCTGGACGTGATTTTTCACGGACACATGAGAGTTGATTTGGGGGAAAAGCATGAAGAAAGGGTAGGGCTGGGAGCTGTCGGCCCGACCCCTGTGGGGGACTGGGGGCCCCTCCTAACTTTTCTGAACCCCCATTTCCTCATGCCTCTTCCTAAGGAGGTTCTGAGGATGCAAAAGGGGATAATGTTTGTAGAAACTCACAGAGAAGGTCAGAATACATTAGTTTCTGTGAGCTCTGCAAAGACGGGCTGTGCCTCATTAATCGTGTTCTTCCCAAGTTAGCACAATGCTTTGCCCTGTGCTCACTCAATGAGTCCTTCTCGAAGCCAGATGGGGACTGGCCTCGCGGTCACTGCTGTCAGTTTTAACGGCAAGTCTGTTTCCCTGATGGGCGATCTGAGCTGGGGTCCTGAACTGCCCTGACTTACGCTGGAAGAAACCCTGATCTCTGAGCACAGCCATCTTCCTGCAATGGACACTAGCCTTTGGTCATCCCCCAAGGGTGTTCCCCATGCCCGCCAAGGCCTGTCACCTCCTGCCTCTGAACTGACTCGATGCATTTCCATCTTCCCAGGGCTGGAGGAGGCTGACTTCCCTCCGCGGTCACAAGGAGTTCCCCCAGCCTTTGGGTTTTCAGTTTTTGGAAGAGCGTGCTGGAGCCTGAGTAGGGTGCCTGAATGCTCTGGGTTTCCAGCCACGGTTTAAAATCCTCGGCTTCACGGCCCCTGTGTCAGCCTAGCAGCCTTGGATTTTGGTTGGTAAATAATAACTTTGGCCTCAACTTACTGACTTACTCAACTTTGTGGTCTGGACACCTATTTAATCCTCACTGCTGCCCTGGGGGCGTGGCATTATAGCACTAGCGCTGTTTTATAGACGAGGAAATGGAGGCTCAGAGAGGTCAGTAACATGCCCAAGGTCACACAGCGTGTAGTGGCAGAGCTGGGACACAAAGCCAGGTCTCTGGCCCCGTGGTGAGCCATCTATTCTGCCCCAAACACAGGTTGGAATGAGAGGAAGCTGGTGTCCCGAGGACGCCTCTGCCTCTGACTTGGTCTGTGACCCCGAATCTCCCGGGATCCCTTCCCCATCTGGAACAGGGAATGGGAGGAACAATCGCAGCCCTGGAAGACATGAATGGTCGGCTGCTTCGCCAGGCTGGTCGTCACAGCCTGCTCGGAAGGTGTGACGCTCAGGAAAGGTGGCCCGCTCTGAGCATCACCGCGCGGGGCTGTGGCGGAGGCCGCCTTCCCCACGGGCCGCACTGATTAGCTTCCGTGGTCCCACTCAGTCCCCCGGGCTGTTTTGCCACCAAACCACGAGCCTCAGGTCAGCAGCCCCATGCCCCGTCCCATCACCCTGGCCTTCCTCCTCCTTCCCTGGCAGGGGGGCAGCCCAGGCGCGCGGTCACTGCCTCAGGGTTCTGGGCGGCGACGCCCGCGTCGGGATTACTTTGCCCTCTTCAAAAAGGATCGGCTGCTACCCTCCATGCGGGCTTTTCAGGCCTCGGGGTTCTCTGGGGCAGGAGCACGGAAGGCCTTTTGTGGTCCTGCCACCTTGGAGGATGATAAACAACCGTTGACGAGAGAATCCTGTTGGCAGACAGAAGGACACAATGTAACTTGTCAAAACACATTTTTGTTTCCCTTCACCCTATGGGGTGGGAGTAAATTGATGCAGGAAGATGTCTGTCCGCCTTCTCCATGCTCTCCTAGCTTTCTTCTCCTGCTTCTCCCTTCCCTTATTCTCGCCCAGCCACCCCCTTCGCTGTGCTGAGATGTCCCACGGAGGCTACTGCCTCTTGAAACGCGCCTGTGTCTTTCTGTTTCAGGCTCTCGGTCGGCATCTCTCCCTGAGATGAGCCTGGTGTCTACTCTCTGGGCTTACCCTCCTGCCCTGCTGGGATCCACACAGTGACCAGGATGACCTTGAAAAGTGCCCATCTGATTCCATGGGCCTTAACTATCTCCTGGACTATCTCTTCTCCTCCTGCCCGTGAGCTTCTGCTCTGGCCTCCTCCAGGCAGGTTTCAGGCTCAGCAGCCTTTGCATATGCTCTTACCTCTGCCTGGAATGCTCTCCCCCCAAATATCCGTGTGGCTCCCTTACCTCCTCTAGGTTTTCCCAAGGTCATCGTCTCAGACCTTGTTTGTCTCCCCATTGCAAATGGCAGCCCCCTTCTCCAACGTCCCTGATAGTCCCCTGCCCCCCCGTGCTTGAGTTTTCTTCATCATATCGGTCATCGTCTGACGAGAGGTGGACTCTCCGTGAAGCCCATGACGCTGAAGCTTCCGGGCTCCTCGTCCGTAGGTTCCAAGGCCCTACACCTAAGTCGATATTTATCATTATTTTTTCATAAGGAGTCCACCCTCCGCCCCAAATTGTATAAGCCTCAGGTCCCACAAAAGCTTGGAGCAGCCTGGTCCTACATCTGACAACTTACCTGCTTTTATTTTATTACGTCTCTTCCTCTGCCATTAAAACGTAAACTCCATGAGGGCAGAGGTTTTTGTCTTTTTTAAAAAACTTTTATCTCCAGGATGCAGAACAGTGGCTGCACACAGTAGGAGCTCAATAAGTGTTGCTGTATGTATGCATGTCAACTCCAGGTTCCTACTTCTTTCAAGGCTTCACATTTCTCTTAGGATAGAGATCAGCCTCTTTAACACACCCTCGAGGCCCTGCCCTTCGGTTTGCTCCCACATGTGCTAAGATTCAGACTCAGGGCCGTTGCACATGCTACTTCCTCTCCCTGATGTTCTGTCTCCCCCCTGGGCCTCCTCATCCTACAGGTCTCTACAGTGGGCACTCTGCGTCTGTGGGCTCCACACCCTCAGATACAAACGGCTGACTCTGCCACACCCTTTTATGTAAGGGGCTTGAGCATCCACGGATTTGGGTATCCACAGGGGTCGGAACCAATCCCCTGTGGATACTGAGGGACTACCCTACTTTACTTTCTTTTTAAAATAATTAATTAATTTTTGGCTGCATTGGGTGTTCGTTGTGGTGTGCAGGCTTCTCATAGCAGTGGTTTCTCTTGTTGCAGAGCACTGGCTCTAGGCGGGTGGTTTTCAGTAGTTGTGGCACACAGGCTCAGTCGTTGTGGCTCGCAGGCTCTAGAGCGCAGGTTCAGTAGTTGTGGTACACGAGCTTAGTTGTTCCACGGCATGTGGGATCTTCCTGGACCAGGGATTGAACCCGTGTCCCCTGCATTGGCAGGTGGATTCCTAACCACTGCACCACCAGGGAAGTCCACAACTGTACTTTAATGCCGCTTCTCTGCCTGTGCTCAGCCCGGCCCTGGCGTTGTGTGTTCTTGTAGGACCTTGGAGTTTCTCTTGATAGCGCTTGCTGCCACAGTCATGTGACATCCGTGCCATTGCTGCTTTCGTACTTATTTCCCCTGAAGACTGTGAGCTCCACCAGGGGGGGCCTCCTCTTGGGTGCTGCTGTATCCCCAGCACAATGCCTGGTACATGCACCTTTTCACTGATTCAGTAAATAGCTGCTGAGGAAATGAGCAAAAAAAAAAAAAAACAGTTGGAGAAAGAGAGGAACCAGGCACAGTTAATATGAAAATAAACAAAATCACAGATGCTGTGGCAAGTCAGAGTTGGGAGGGCATTTAGAGATGCTCTAGTCCACAACTTGCAGACTGTGCTCCCTGGTGCCCTGGAAATGCGCCTCTGGGAATTCTGGGAAATCTGTGGAGGTGTCCCACAGGCCGCTGCTGCAAATGTGTGTGTACATGTGTGAGCATGTGCTCCTGTGTGTATGTGCACATGTGTGCAAGTGTGTGTGCACACACACAAGGCGTTGGGTCTGGGGGTCAGGGAGGTGGAAGGAATGGCATATGGACAGATCTCAGACGCCCTCCCACTTCAAGCAGAGCAGTTCGCTTTTACCTGTTTAGATATTGAACTTCTACTCCTGATTTTGTTTGAAAAGAAATAAGGTTTCCATCCAAAATCAAATTTGGAAACTGCTGGTCTGATCAAACACCTCCTTCCCATTTTAAGGATGAGTAAACCGAGACCCAGAGATAGAGGTACCTGTCCAAGATCACAGAGTGAAAGGGCAACAGGACTGGGACCCAACCCCCCACCCAGGGCCTATTTCCTGATGCCCAGCCCCCCTTTCTGGTTTTGGTAGAGCATCACGTCATCTCAGCTGTGACCAGGTGGCTGAACACCTGGATGTCCTGGAGCTCATGGAAAAGCTCCAGGGATCACTAAGCTTTAATCCCATCTGTAAATCAGGAATCATTTTACTTGCCAAAGACATGACTTCCTAGATGCATGCAGTAAAAATCACAACGTCGAGTACACATACTTGGTGGGAATATCTCAACACACATGACTTTCTTTTGAGTCTTTCAGTTGGTATCCATTTATATTATTGTCTGGAGGTGCTCCTAGCAGACACACAGCAGCAAGCAGTGAAGGTTTAGAAAAATCTGTGGGAACAAAATGGAAAAGGGAAACAATTCTGTCCATTAGTTTCATGGGGTGTGTGTAGGTGTGTGAGTATGACAAAAATTAAAAGGACCATTTCTCATATGCTTTGATGCTGGAACAAATACATCTGGCCAATGTATAGGGGGAAGAAGAACCATTAGTTTTCACTCTTTAAAAATGTCTTCAATTCGTTCTCTGATTACAAAAGTATGTAATAGGTACTTCTGGAGAAGTAGAACTTATAGGAATGTACATGACTTAGAAAGCGAATATCAATATTATCCCTGTCCCCCTCCCACCAACCACAGTTAATTCTAATTTGTTTTCAAACCTACTAAGTGTCAGGTTCTATTCTAGGCACTGGGAGGGCAACAGTGAACAAACACAGATGACATTTGTGCTCTGATGTGACTCACAGTTGAATAAGGAAGAGGGGAAATCATTGCACCATTGTAAAAATTAAACTGTGTTTTGCATCGAAAAGAAGAGATATGAAAGCATAAAACTGGGGGAAGGGACTTTCATGAGGAGGTCTGGGAAAACTTTGCTGAGGGAGTCAAGATGGAATTGGGATCTGTTAAGTATGTGAAGATGGAAAGAAAGAGTGGTCAAGGAAGAAAAAACGTCCACGCAAAGGCACTGTGGCAGGAGTGAGACGATCACTGTGGCCGGAGGGACTGGTTTACGGTGAAGCAGCAGAAGCATTTGGGGTTTTGTGAAGACCATGGTAAGAATTTTTGGTCTTTGTCCTAAGAGCAAAGAAAGCCATAAACTGTTTTAAGGAAGGATGGGTATGATTACATTTGCACCTGTTATATATTCTTTTTGATTCTTCTTGGTGCACACGTGCATCAATTAATGCTGTAGCGGGATGGCTTCAGCAAAAGAGATAGTTGTATTGGCTCATGTGGCTGCAGCTAGATCTGGGGGCTCAAACAATGCACCCAGTTTCTCTCCATTTCTCAGCCTTGTCATCTGCTCTGCTGACTCTTTCGAGGCCCTATGTGAGGCCTCCCATGGCACCAGGTGCTCATACATTACCTTTCTACCTGCACCTCAGGGAAAAAGAGTACCTGCCACTGCTGGCATGTCAGTTTCAGCCCTGCTCACCTTCTGCCAACCCCTGAACCAATCGTTGTGGTTAGAGGAATGTGATGCTCTGATTGGCTAGGCCTGAGTCACGTGCTCCACAGGGGGCATGGAATCAACTCTTCCCGGAGCATATGAGCATATGGCCTGGTAAAAGGCAAATTTTTGTGATGAAAGTCAGAAAAGTGGTTACCTCTGGAACTGGGGTGGGTGGTGGGATTGACTAAGAGAGGGCACAGGGTGTCTTCCAGGAGGGCTGGAAATGTTCTATATCTTGATCTGGTGGTAGCTACGCAGATGTGTATATATATATATAGATAGATAGATAGATAGATAGATAGATAGATCTATAGATAGATAGATAGATAGATGTAAAAATGCATTGAATTGACCCTTAACATATTTATACCATACTGTATGTAAGCTATACTGAGATTTTAAAAGTACCTGGCTGGAGAGTGGGGAAGAGAGTGTTCCCAGAGAAACATCAAGATATGGCTACCAAGCGAAGGGTGAATGAATGTTCATTATAATATATTAATATATATGTATATACACATAATACAAAGATGATTTTTAACATAGTGTGGACACTACAGTGCTCCCACTTGTGTAATATTTTTTTCCACTTAATAAATCTTGGGCATTTCCCCTGATTGCCACAACTTTATGCCATAAATTTAATTTCAGAAGCATGCTTCAATTAGGCAAGTGAACTTGTCTCCTCAGCGTTCCTTGAAGGGAGGGCTGCCCTGGAAATGTGCTGGGGACCCGTCCCCCTGGAATGACCATTGCCTGCCGAGGGTCAGGAGACTAAATTGGAGCTGTGTTCGTTTGTTCGTGCTGCCAGAACAAAGTACCACAGACTGGGTGACCTAAACAGCAGAAATTTATTTTCTCACGATTCTGGAGGCTGGAAGTCCAAGATCAAGGTGTCAGGAGGGCTGGTTTCTTCTGAGGCCTCTGTCCTTAGTTTGCAGATGACCATCTTCTCCGTGTCTTCATGTGGGCTCCCCTCTGTGCATGCCTGTGTCCTAATTGCCTCTTCTTATAAGGATACCAGTCATTGGATCAGGGCCCACCCATATGGCATTTTTTTTTTTTTGCGGTACGCGGGCCTCTCACTGTTGTGGCCTCTCCTGTTGCGGAGCACAGGCTCCAGACGTGCAGGCTCAGTGGCCATGGCTCAAGGGCCCAGCCGTTCTGTGGCACGTGGGATCCTCCCAGACTGGGGCACGAACCTGCGTCCCCTGCATTGGCAGGCGGACTCTCAACCACTGCGCCACCAGGGAAGCCCCATAGAGCCTTATTTTACCTAAATTAACTCTTTAAAGGCCTGACCTCCATATATATATGGTCACATTCTGAGGTACTTGGGGTTAGAACTTCAATATATGAATCATGTGGGGACACAATTCAGCCCATAACAGGGGTCTTGAACCAAAGCAACTTGCCTGCCCATCATTCACCTGCAGAGTTTCCTTGCTTTGGCCCTTGAAGGAGTTTTGAGCTTTAAGAATTCCCTCTCCAAATGGGCCTATCTCTAGGGTGGAGCTGTCCTCTTATCAGCTAGCTCATAAGTAAAAGCAGAGATTAGCTGAAGTCACTGGGATGGGCTTCATGGAGGACAGAGACACAGCAGGGATGCTCACTGGCCAGGGAGGATGTCCGGCTATGGCAGAGTGCTACACGTGTTCCCTGGGCTGGTCCTGGGCCCAGACATTTCCTGCAGGGTCTTTTCAAACCCGACTTTGATGCCTGTAAATGTCAGTCTCATTCCCCACTCGCTAGGCTGCCAGGCCTGGGTGTGTGGGGCATTGGGGAGAAGATGGGCAGACTATTTTGGTGAAACAGGCATACTGGCAGACCTCCCACAGAGTGGGGCAGGTTGGCATGAGCTTGAGGCTTATCTTGTTGGCAGCCACATCCTGCATCTCCTGAGGCTCCTCTACATCCCTCTTGCCCAGAGCTTGATGCCCACTCCCAGGCAGAAGGCAGACTAAACATGAGCAAGGCCCAGGGTTGGCACAGATCTCTGGGCCTCAGAGATGCTGCCATGGGCATCCTTGCCATTTCTGACAGATCCAGAAACTGATTTGCTCCCTGCTGAGGGCAAGAAACTTGAGTCTCTGTGAATCCATTTCCTCTGGTTGTGAAATGGACGATCCTGTTGTATTGCATGACAAAGAAGCTCTATGGTGATTCCTCCATGGTGCTTGGAACAGATGGTGCCAGGCTCTGATGCAGCTGAAACACACTATGCTTATTTCCTGAGAGAGGGGCTTGGGGGTAGGATCAGGGTCAGGTGGAAACACTTCAGGGATTATTAAAAAACTCTGCCTCTTTGGGGCAGAGGTTATGGGGAGACAAAGCCACACACTAGTGGGATTTGTATCTCTTATTTGTGTGTAGGAGCTGAGAAACCCTGGAATTTGCCAGAAGAGAGGTCTAATCATAGACTTTTATTCTACATTGATGCACATACATATCAAGATTTCCTTTTTGATCAGATCTTATATAAAAGAAAGCACATGAGCTCATTCGATCATCAGACAATAAGAACAAAACCATGTGCCATGTTTTCCTTTTCACCTTGGCCACCAGGAAGCTCTGGGTAAGATCTAGCGTTCAATTGCTGTATCTTTCAGATCTCTGGTTTCTGATACATTTTCCTCTTCTTTTCCCTTAATATTTGTCACTTAAATTATGTTCAAGCATTAAAATTAAAGGCAATATTACATGTGCATGACTCACTTGGTATGGAATTTGATAGGTGCTGAGGTGTGTGTTTGTGTGTGTGTGTGTGTGTGTGTGTGTGTGTGTGTGTGTGTGTGTG